>NC_081361.1:13263860-13563860 GCF_030684315.1 Stegostoma tigrinum
GGAGGTCTGATGATCTCAGTGAAAGACTGTTCTTGGTTGATACTAGAAATGAATTGAAATGACTGCCTGACAATAAAAGAAAAATTGAAGCTACTGTGATTTTTCCTAATTCGACAGTTGTAGCCAGTCAGCTAGGAAGTACCAGAGAATAGCAACAGTTACTACTGACAACTGGGTGTGAAATGAATGTCAATATTTATCTGGCACTATTCTGTGTACAAAACATTACATTTTTCATTTTTCTGGTGACTACATTAAGAATCGTCCTCATTTGTCAATTATGCTAATTGTTTGAACTGTAGGCTCCTTTAAAAGAAAGAAAAGGCAAGATTTCACATGGAACAAGACAAAATTGGACAAGGATCTAACAAGAAAATACTCAGGACAAGGAAAAAGGTCAACAAAAAGACCTGGCTGTAATCAGAAATCTGCTACTCTGCTTTTTTATTCCTTATCTCTGTAAGTGGATGACTGTAAAATTTAATCATAAGACGCTAAGGGAAATAGTATTTACATTCACTAAAAGCAATTTGCAATGACCATCAGGTGAATTGGCATAATAAGAATGTAGAAACTTGATAAAAACAAAGGACAGACAATTAAAAGAGCGGTTTAGAGGAACAAACAAAGCAGCAGTTGATTTTATAGACTGTGAAGGACTGTCTTCAAAGTCATTATGTGAGGAGGCTTTCCACCCAAACCTGACACAAAATGGGGTTAAATTATACCAAAAACAATTGGATGCTACAATGTAATTCAGACAAACACAAAACAAAATCTGCAAATCAGATGGCAAAATGGTTTGGTGAAGGGTGCAAAGATTTGGACTGCAAGCTGACTAATTTTATTTTGGACCAACACCTGTGATAATGACAATGCCATTGCAAATTGTCACTATTAGACTGATGGAAGCATTTAAAATAGTCTTGACAGATTTAATGAAAAACTTTTTGAGAATTGCAATGAAAGGAAATGTGAGAATCTGGAGTTGACACCAATACTTAGAGTTGTTCTAGATAAAAAAACAGTGGTGCTTGACAATGCAGTTTGATGTGCTGCAGAGCTCATTATTAATGTCTTCACCCTGGGAAAAGAAATTTTTTGACTGCACAGCACAGGATGATTGATGGAACATGAGGTATCTTGAATTGGGAGGGAGGAATGTATTGAATTATACATCACATTCTGAATTTAGTGAACAATCTGTTTTATATTAACCCAAATTATTACATTTGGGATTAGAAAATGTAACATATAAGAAACCAAGATCCATTACATCATATAAATTCAAACATTAGTTACAGACCAGGTAGAATGTTTACATGCAATTATAAATTCTGACATTCTATTCCACCCCTTGCTTGAATTTTAAATAAATATCAAAATAATCCAGCTTTTCTCAGGGACAAAAAGTTATTGCTAACTTGGAAAAGTTTGAATGACATAATATCTCTCAGAACCTCTGTTACACAATTAAATCTATTGAGCACCCTTGCAGTCACATTTGCTAGTTACTTTTAAAGACAAGAATGGAAAACAATTGACAATCCAACAATGTATGCTAGATATCATGGAATTGCCTCTGGTTCAAGGTGGGCAATGCAAGAATATCAATATATTTATGCTTTTTGTTTGCTTCCAGCTGTGATAAAGATGGGATTGGTCAAAATAATGCCCTGGAAAAGCTTGTGTCTTCCCCTCAATGATGCCACTAACTGAAGAGGATGAATTTCAGCAACAACAATGTCGAAATAAACATTAAGAATCATTAGAGAAATATTGAGTGCAAGCCATTAAGGGTGGAACATGTGATTTTTAGAAATTAAACACTGTTTTATTCACAGTTGGTGATGGTGGAAGGCTTGCTGTGATGAATAAAACAACATAATGCTCTGTGATCAGGCATCAAAGGCCATATTCAATACAGCTATGGCTCAAGGAAAGCAACAATTGGTGGCATCAACATGGCATGAAAAGGCAATGGTCCATTTCTAATCATAACCCTAAGCAATCTCCTTTCCCAATCAGCTCAACTGGCTTGGTGATCCTGAATTATCAGGCAGTGCTGCATTCTGTGTGAAGGAGACCGTGAAGAAAGTGGTATAAAAAGAGACAGCATTATGATGAGAAGGAGTGGGGTAGGTGTTGCCTTCAAAAGACATTGGCATAAACAGACTTGGAGAAGCCACCTTCATGACTTCTCACATACAGCTGTAGAGTCAGGTACAGCATGAAAACAAACACTTCAGTCCAACCAGTCCATGCCGAACATAATCCCAAACTAAACTTACTCCACCTGCCTGCTCCTGGCCCATATCCCTTGAAACATTTCCTATTCATGTACTTACCCAAATGTCTTTCAAACCTTCTAATTCTCCCCACATCCACCACTTCCTCAAGAAGTTCATTCTACACGCGATCCACCCTCTGCGTAAAAAAATTGGCCCTCATGCCTTTTTTTAAAATTTCTCTCCTCTCACATTAAAAAAATGTGCCCTCTGGTCTTGAAATTCCCCATCCTAGGGGAAAGACACCTGCCATTAACCCCAAATATGCCCCTCATGATTTTGTAGACTTCAGTCAGGTCACCTTTCGACTACCTATGCTCCCGTGAAAACAATTCTGGCCTATCCAACTTTCCATAGCCAGCAATATCCTGGCAAATCTCTTCTGAGCCCTCTCTGGCTTAATAAGATCCTTCCTATGTGTCAGATGTGAGCTTAATAAACAGAACTTTGAATGGGCACTTAAGGTGTTTTTTCAACAATGAATGAAGTGAAATATTAGTCATGTTATTGACTATATCCATATGAATCTGTTTAAAATGCAATGTAATGAATACATCCAGGTGATGACCTTACCTCACTGACTCTCCAGCCCTTCAGTAACTGAGTGTCCATTAACCTTCACCCTATAATATGTTTAATTCTCACCTTTTATCTTTCATTAACCATACCCCACCATCAGTTACAGTTCCTCCTAAACTCTCCAATCCTGGAACAATGGTCTAACGCAGCCTTGGGCCTTTCTCCAGGTCATGGTTGTTCCACTATCAGTTTGGTTGTCCGACATCCACTATTGGATGAGAGGATATCATTGTATGTCCAATTAGATATTCAGAAATAAGGGGTCAGTGTCACATTCCTTAGCCACTGAGTGTATCACTCCCCCCAGTAGCCGTGTGAGGCTGGTTGTAAACTTACTGTCTCATATGATGCTGAATTGAGCTTCTGGCCACAAATGCGAACCCTCACTGAGACTGGTTAGGTTCACCATTGTGAGATGGCCCAACAATTCTGTCCTTATGTCAGCTCACCTGATGCTGAAACCCTCATCTATACCTTTGCTACTACTGAATGTGACTATTTTCATGTTAATAGTCCACATTTAACTCTCCACAAAACAGATACTGTTCACAAGTCATTTTCCTGTGTCCTAACTGGCACCAAGTGGCCTTGACACATTAGGTGAGGTTGGGGTGTTTTCATATCTGCATGTTCTTTCGCTGGTTCTGCCTTCAGCTATCCAGGCCCTAAAGTCTAGAATTCCCTCCCTAAACCTCTCTACAACTCTATTTCCCTCACTTCTTTTATAACAAGCTATCTGGTTTAGTAATCGCTTTTTTATCATTTCCATTTTAAATGTTGTTTGAAGTCGCTCCTGCAAAGATCTTTGGGATCTCATATCAAAAGAAGGCACTACACAAATTTAGATTGTTGTTGCCTCATGGGCATTGCCAAATGGACTATTATTTCAATGGTGAAAAATTACAGTGTGCTACTGTGCAGAGGGACCTGGGTATCCTTGTGCATGAATCACAAAAAGGTAGTTTGCAGGTGCAGCAGGTAATTAAAAGGGCAGATAAAATATTGTCCTTCATTCTAGAGGCATGGAGTTTAAGAGAAGCAAGGTTGTGCTGCAACTGTATAGGGTGCTGGTGAGATCAAACCTGGAGTACAGTGTATAGTTTTGGCCTCCTTACTTGAGAAAGGACGTACTGGCACTGGAGGGGGTGCAGAGGAGGTTCACTCGGTTGATTCTGGAGTTGAGATAGTTGCTTTAGAAGGAGAGATTGAGTAGACTGGGACTATACTCATTGGAATTCAGACATTTGGAGGCGGGGGGGAATGGATCTTATAGATATACATAAAGTTACAAACACAATAGATACTGGCAGGTGAAACTAGAACTACGGAGCATAGCCTCAAAATAATGGGGAGCCGATTTAGTCCAGAGTTGAGGAAGAGCTTCTTCTAAAGGGTTGTGAATCTGTGAAATTCCCTGCCTACTGAAGCAGTTGACGTTATCTTAGTGAATGTTTTTAAGGCAAAGATAGATCGATTTTGAACAGCAAAGGAATTAAGGGTTATAGTGAGTGGACGGGCAAGTGAAGCTGAGCCCATGAAAAGATTAGCTGTGATCTTGTTAACTGATACGGCAGGCCCAAGGGTCCAGATGGCCTACTCCTGCTCCTATTTCTTACGTTCTTATGCTTATTATTCCTTTCACTGAGAAGCACAGTTGGCACCAAGTGCAGGCAAAAATTCAACAATCATTGTAGTGCCAGAGGGTTGGAGAAATAAATGAAGGGTTGATTCTGTGCCAACAAGATCGGGCCTTAAAAGCTAATTATGGATTTTTCCAACTCGCTGGCTTTAATGGGTATCAAGGAAAACTTAGCATTTTTATTTGGGAATCATTTTATCATGTTACAAATGGCTCTTTCCCCTCCAGGAACTATCCCTGGAAAGAGACGTCCAGTCATTGTCACAAGAGATTCACAGCAGGAAGCAAAATTATCATCATTTTCCAAGGGCTCTACTTGAGGGCTTATTTTTGATTTTAAGGGTTTTCTTTTCATTCTCACTAATCTATTAGGTGATACAGTTGCTTAGTAATAAATGCATAGCATCTGCATTTGTGTTGAAACATGAAATATTTGAACTTTGTAGCAGAATCAGAAGAATCCATCAATAACCTCAATAATGATCACCCTTCCAAAGAACTTAAAGCCACAACACATAATGGAAGATAACAAAGTGTGAAGCTGGATGAACACAGCAGGCCAAACAGCATCTCAGGAACACAAAAGCTGACGTTTTGGGCCTAGACTCTTCATCAGAGGGTTGGAGATGTAAATGAAGGGATGATTCTGTGCCAACAAGATCGGGCCTTAAGAGCTAATTATGGATTTTTCCAACTAGCCGGCTTTAATGGGTATCATGGAAAACTGAGCATTTTTATTTGGGAATCATTTTATCATGTTACAAATGGTTCTTTCCCCTCCAGGAACTATCCCTGGAAAGAGACACCCAGTCATTGTCACAAATAAGCATTCCTTTCTTAGACACCACATTAGCATCTAAATTGACACATGATGGCAGGCATAAGTTAATAGTAAGTGTGTTCTTTTTCCAACGTAGCTTCACACACATCTGAAACATGCCTTCTACAGACTGGTAATCTCACAACTAACAGGTTTTCATCACATTTGCACAAAAGTGAGTGATATTAATCAGGCAGTTACCAACATTTTTGCTGCATCCTAATCTCAATTTCAGATTTAAATGTAACAATTGATGTTCATTATAATAGCATCCACTACATTTCCTTCATATGCAGCCTTAAGCTAAAGGTTCCACTTGATTTTCAAGGGATATGCGATCTCAGTGATTTCAAGATTTCCTGGCTCTCAGTTAGTTTAGTATTTACTTTTGACAAGTTTGAAACTGTTTTCTCTCCTTTGCACTCTCCTGCTCTACAAAATTCTCCTCTTGCAGCCATTTCCTTTAAATGCCTCTTGAAGGTGCTTTCTCCTTAATCAATCCTTGCTGCCTTCTTCTCCCTTCCTCCTAACTCTCTTGTAATAGCCTTCTTCCTCCATCTGTGTCGGAGTCTCCATCTTCCCTGCTAGCCAAAGACCTTGGCCTGGACTTGGCACAAGAACACACCCCACGTTCAATTTCCAACACAACTTCCACTTGCTTCCCAACCACTAGCCACCCCTCCAAACGCAGGCAGCTTCCTTCCAATGTTGACTGCTGATTGGTAACGAGGGCATGAGAACAGCCAGCCAGGGATTTGATAGAACATAGAACATAACAGCACAGTACAGGCCCTTCGGCCCTCGATGTTGTGCCGACCTGTCATACCGATCTCAAGCCCATCTAACCTACACTGATGTCCAGATTGGTTCCCTTATAGGTTGCCCCCCCGCCCCCGTCCCTCACCCTGCAGCATAAATCAAATTTTTGCAGCTTGTTTTGGGGATTTCATGGGTGCCTTTTCTCCTATGCTCCCTGTGTATCTTGGAGGCTGCAGAAGGTGTGGCCATTCAGCACTTTGAGCATGCTTCACCCTTGGATTGGATCATTGCTGATCTGACTGTGGTGCCAACCCTATTTCTCTGTCTTCCCCACTACCCCCATCCCCAATGAAACCATGGTCTGCACCTCTTGTTTGTCTGTCCGTCCGTCCATCTGCCTGTCATTCAGTCAGTCAAGTCTGTCTATCTGGAATAAGATCGATTCCGTTATTAACAGTATAACTCAATGCGGGAAGTGTCGCTAATGCAGACATTTCACATTAGTCCAGGTCTCTCAGGTGCTGCCCTGATCTCAGACCGGTCAGCTCTAAAAGATGAGACACACAAAGACAAACAGACAGATTGGGCAGAGAGAGGCAGGCATACAGACGGATTGTCAGAGACAGGCAGACAGAGAAAGAGAGAGAGAAAAGGAGAGAGAGAAGGGGGGGGGGGGGGCGACAGCCAGAGACAAAGTGATAGACAGACGAAGTAACAGAGACAGACAGACAGAGGAATAGACAAACTGACAGTCAGACAGACAAGAGACAGAGACGGACAGAAAGACACAAGCGGCTGGTCCTGCAGCAGAAGCAGCAGCAGTTTACAGACAAACTGGTGCAAACCGAGGTATTGAGCCCGTGCACCGCAACAACAGCTCCCGGAATCCAACCTCACACAACTCAGCGAGCAATTTCGCAAAGAATGCACTCGCCCGTGGATCAGTCTGGGCTTCCGGAACTTGGAAACCAATAAAAAAAAGTTACATTTTCCCCCTCTCTCTCCCCACAGCACCCCGACCTCCCAAAAAACCAACCATCTCACCTTCGTGTCTGTTTTTAATCTCCCTGCCTCACAGCCGCGGGGTCCTGCAGTAGCTCTGTCAGCTTAAAAGCTGTTCGCCGGAGAGGTTAACATTGGGGTTTCTCCAGTCCGGTTATTCCTCAGGAGCCAGTGTCTAACGGCAGGCTATCCCGACATTGCCCAATGCCCTCAGTCAATCTTTAACACTCCTTCCTCGATTCTGCTTCGCCTCCCTCTCTCTCTGCCCCTCAGCCCGGAGCCTGCAGATCCCGGTTGTTGATGTGCAGAGGGACTCACTGGAGCGTGCTAGAATGTGGAGAGGAGAGGCAGCGTCCCGGCACGGGGACTGAGCAAAAATCTCCGGGAAGGAAAGGGACAATCTGACGGGCTTTCCGAGTGACTACAAAATCCCAACACCACCCACCCCCAACCCCCAACCACCCAACCCCCGCTTCCTCCCCACTCCTGGAGATCACACAGCTCGGGTCTAAGGGCTGAAACCAGACGGTCTGCCTAACCAGCCAAGTTTCTCAAAAGCTAGTCACGACGCTCAGATAAATTCCCGAAACTGACCAGCCCGAAATACTCCCGAAACTGAGCAGTGCGAAATACTCCTGAAACTGACCAGCCCCAAATACTCTTGAAGCTGAGCAGTTCCGACTTATTCCTGAAGCTGGGCAGTTCCGAAATATTCCTGAAACTGACCTGCTCGAATTATTCCTGAAAGTGACCAGTGACGAATAATCCTGATACTGACCAGTCCGAATTAATCCTGATACTGACCAATCCGATTTAATTCTGATACTGACCGGTCGTAAGTAGTCCTGAAACTGACCAGCTCGAATTATTCCTGAAAGTGACTGGTCCGAAACACTGCTGAAACTGACCAGACGGAATTCATCCTGAAAGTGACCAGCCCTGAAGCTGTTTGGTGCTGAACGATGCCTGAGAGCGACCTGTGCTGACCTGGGCCTGAAGAGAAAACGGCTAAGCCCGTCTTGGGACGGGCCAGACTTCAGGCGGCAATGTTTTGGATGTTGGGGCGGGCGGGGGAGTGAGTGTGTGAGGAGAACAGCCTGACTCCGGTAGCAGAGGAGCCTGTTTCTCTCTCTCTTTCTCTGTTGGCCCCTTTTTGTCCCCTGTCCGTCTTGGAGGGGTAGACCAGCGTTAGAGGACTCGGTTAAACCAAGTTAGAGCGCCCTTCCTCTCTCTGAATCAGCGTCATCAAAGGTATATAGTGTATTTTTAAAAAAACTCTTACAATGGAGAACGTTGATCTTGCGATGGGGAGCTGTCACAAGCCCTTGGTTCTGAAATCCAGGCGTCTTCTTCCCAGCAGTTACTATATCTTTGACGAATATTCGCTCCGCGCCCCCTGCTGAACGAGAAGTGATATCCAGTAGCCCTGAGCTCATGATGGCTTTCAGAGTCCATCAGCTTCCAGGCATTGTCTTTGTGTCCCTCCCTTTCTCCTGGCCCTCTTCTTGCCCTCGCCCTCTTGTCTCCTTTCCACATCGCCCCCTCTCCTCTCTTTTCAGACCCTCTGTAAGGTCTAGCAGGTCAGAGAAAGGGCAGTAGGACTGAACAGGGCCATAGCAAAGGGACAAGAGAATGGGCCAACTGGATGATTCTTGCAACTCAGATGGTTCCAGTGGTTTCTTGTCCTTGGTCTGGAATGTTAATGTCAGCACCCAGTCCCTTTATTACTATCACCCCTGGTAGCCTATGTGTTGGTGCAGACATTAGACCTCTTCATCCATCAGTCTGGATTGAAAACGGCCCAGCTTCTGTTATATTTCTACAAAACAGAAAAAAAGAACTCTGAGTTCTCCTGTGAAAGCGGATGGGAAGTAACCCTCTGCCCTGGTCGGTTACACTGGAATATATTGAACAGTCAAATCTCTGTGCCAAATTCAAAAGTGGAAGCTGTGACCAATATGCACAACCAAATGATGCAGATTCATGACCAACTTTTTACCTCTGCTCAACATTACATTGTAACTAAATCATGCATTCATTTGCATGTTAGTGTTTGACTATTATGTTATGTACAGGAGGCAGCACTTGACACAGCATTTGGCCAGACTTTTCTTTCTTGTTGCATTCTAACTGTACATTATTGAACCACAAAAAGAAAAAAAATGTGAATAGGGACATCATTTATTAACCAATAAGCTTGAGTAATCTTGAACAATATGATCACAGCCAGGGAGACTCAGTTGGAATATCGAATGCAATGTTGGATCAGGTACTGAAGCCAAATAAATGCAAGGGACTTGAGGGAGATGTAAGACATAGAAAGAAAATGTTTATACACATTTAAATGCCCAACATAAGTTACAACATAAAGGAATGGGATTCCACATTTATAAAATGTAGCTCTCAGTGCTAGAGATTCAGTATGACAATAATTATGAGCTAATACATCATTGATAGAGTACTTACATTGGAATGGGCAAGGTCTAAATTTTTAAATCATTTTCATTCATGTCAATGATCAAACTGAAGAAACCTCATGCTGTTCAATACACTTAAATGGATATTCAGACACTAGGCATCATTTTCTGATTTACATTTTAATCATAGCTGTCATCCTCACTTTTTTCTACAGCAAAATACAACCCAATAGATCCAATAGTGTACATTGACTAAATATTTCTTAATGCTTAGGAATCGGCTCAAGTGGAAGGGGGTGAGTGAAATTCAGAACTGGACAAAAATGAGCTGTCCCACCTTGTCTTATTGAGATAACAAGGTGTAGAGCTGGATGAACACAGCAGGCCAAGCAGCACCAGAGGAGCAGGAAGGCTGACGTTTCGGGCCTAGGCCCTTCTTGTCTTATTGTTGTTTTTAAAATTGCTTACTTGATTTGGGCATAGATGGCTCAATCACCATTTCATATCTTCATCCCTAACTTACCTTGAGAAGGTTGTGGTGAGAGATGCAGTGTATTCACAACATCATATAACGTGTGTTGTGGAGTTGGTGATGGGAGACATGCATGGGCTTCTAGGAAGTATCCGAGTCTGCATCCTTTATCATTAACAGAGATCATACGCCACACGACCCAACTCTACATGCCCCTTTCTCCTTGATGGAACCTTGCCCCTTGCACTGCATGTGCAGACATCCGGGTTTTCACCAGTTATCTATGTCAATTAAAAGAACAGCATACACTTGTATCATAGGGTAATAAAGCAATTCAAAGTATTTCCTAAACTTATTATTAAGTTCAATTTGACAACAGGCTGCATAAGGAGACATGAAATCAGTGAGGTTATCAAAAAAGTAGGTTTTAGATGTATATTAGATAAAGGGAGGGAGAGATAGAGAGGCAGTGAGCTCTAGGGAGGGACTTCAGCACATGTAATCTAGAATTAGCTGGCCTGCCGAAGATGAAGCAGGACACCAGTCCCTATGCAAAATACAACCAATCTCCTCCATCTGCTCTGGGCGCTGGGGCTTTGGGTCTCACATGGGTCTCACATAGGAGAGTTTAAAAGCAGTAACTGGCTGCAAGTGTATGTTGTATTGTTAATCAAGACACTGCAACATCTTATCACAGGTCTTTAAAAGAAAAAGATCTCCTCTGAAGTATTAATCCTTTTCTGATGTCCCTGTTTGGAGTAAATTCCATAACTCTGTGGCAACAAATACAGACAGCACCTATGATGTCCTTTTCTGGCCAATGTTTATCTCTCAGACTCATGATCTTGACGTTTATCTTGTTACTGATTGAGGTGGACAAGGTGCAAATGTTCAAATTTTGTAGAAAATTTTTCATCTGGTGTCCAAGTGTATGCTCTTCATGCCAAGAGCAGGAACCCTGCCTAATTTTCTACTGTGAAAATCCAGTATTCCAAACAATTCCTTCCCTGCATTTTCTTTAATAATGTATTAAAAGTGAGAAAAAATTGTAAATAGTACTAACCTGAAATAAAACATGTAAATATAACACACTCTTTCCACTGAAACAGCAATTTGCCTTTCTCTTCTTTGTCTCCTGCTGTGAATTCACACCAATTTCAGTTTTTATATAAACAAAAGCAAAAGAATACAGTTAATGGCAGGACACTGAACAGCACTGATGTACAAAGGGATCTTGGGGTTCAAGCCTGTAGCTCCCTGAAAATAGCCATGCAAGTAAGTAGAGTGGTAAAGAAGGCTTATGGCATGCTTGTCTTTTATTGATCTGGAAATTGAGTACAAGTGTTAAGATGTCACGTTGCAACTTTATGTGACTTCAATTAGGCCACACTTAGAGTTTTGCATTCAATCTGGTCGCTCATATTACAGGATATGGAGGCTTTGAAGAGGGTGCAGAAGAGGTTTACCAGGATGCTGCCTGGATTAGAGGGTATGAGCTGCAAGGAGAGGCTAAAAAAACTCGGGTTTTCTCTGGAGTGGCACTGGCTGAGGGGGGGGGGGACTTGATAGAAATCTATAAAATTATGAAATGCATAAATAGGTTGACGGTTGGAGTATATTTCCCAGAGTTGAAATATCTAAAAGTAGGGGACATGTATTTAAGGTGAGAGGGGGAAAATTCAAAGGAGATGTGAGGAGCAAGTTTTTTACACAGAGAGTGGTAGGAGTTTGGAACATGCTGCTGGGGTGGTGGTGAAGGCGGATATGTTAGGGGTGTTTAAGGGACTTTTAGGTAAGCACATGAATATGCAAGGAAGGGAGGGATATGGACCAATGGCAGGCAGAAAGGATTAGTTCAATTTGCCAGCATGTTCAGCACAACATGATGGGCTGAAGGGCTCATTCCTGTGCTGTATAGTTCTGTGTCTGATGTTCAAAACAGCGTGCTATTTTCTAGAAGATGCCAAGATAGATCTAGCATTGCAAATGTTGAGCCGCATTCAGACAACAAAAAGGATGGAACCACTGAGGATGATATTTACTCAGCTTAACCAGCTTCTGTTGTGGTGAACGGCCGAAATCTCAAATCACAGACCTTTGGGTAGGAGGGCCATGATATCCCACCTGGCAGTGGGATCCAGCATAGAGAATACTTTCTTTCTCTGCCCTTACTCAATCTCATCATTAAGACTTGATGACCCCAAGCATGATGGACATGTTGTCACCATTCTGAACCACTGGTGTCAAGCTTCTCTCAGTCATCAGTAGCCATGTTTCAAGGAGATGTATACAGTGCCTTTGCAGTGTTTTCTTTGTCCTCCCTGAAGCACTGGCCATTTGAGAGTTGAGCGAACAGGACCTGGAAAAGGACATGTTTTCCAGTCATTTGGTGGAGTGCCCAATCTAGCAAAACTGATTTTGCCGAGTGTTGCCTGAATACTTACTGAGCTGACTTCCACACAACCAGCCCAGCTCTTCCCCCCAACCCACTGCATCCCAAAACCAGTCCAACCTGTCTCTGCCTCCCTAACCGGTTCTTCCTCTCACCCATCCCTTCCTCCCACCCCAAGCCGCACCCCCAGCTACCTACTAACCTCATCCCACCTCCTTGACCTGTCCGTCTTCCCTGGACTGACCTATCCCCTCCCTACCTCCCCACCTATACTCTCTCCACCTATCTTCTTTACTCTCCATCTTCGGTCCACCTCCCCCTCTCTCCCTATTTATTCCAGTTCCCTCTCCCCATCCCCCTCTCTGATGAAGGGTCTAGGCCCGAAACGTCAGCTTTTGTGCTCCTGAGATGCTGCTTGGCCTGCTGTGTTCATCCAGCCTCACATTTTATTATCATTATTCAAGAACAACACTTGTGTTTATTCAATAATCCCCCCATTGAAACCAGGAGGATGGCACAGGCATTTTCATTAGAATTTCTCCTGCACCCTCATGTGTCGCTGATATAATATTCGGGTCTCACTTCAATACAGGAGCATGATCATGGCAGCTCTTTCTAATTTAGGGAGGCCTTTACTATTAAACACTCACTGCCATAGCTTGTAGAATGCTGAGCTGATGTAGCTGATTTGGGCTGGATCTTGTTATCAAAGCGCTTGCTGAGAGAGTTAGCTGCCAAGTTATGAGAAATGGTCAACATATTCCTGGATTTGAGAAAGATTGGAATTCCGTTCTGACATCAAGAATAATAGCTATCTTCAAATTATGTCGCAGAAACTATCAAGGTATTTCCCACTTGCCCACAGCAGGGAAAGGGATCTGTCATAATCTGCTGAATTATCTACTTTCTGTGCTTGAGGAAATCCGGCCAGAGACACAGTGTGTCTTTGATCTTTCAGAAGAACATGGCTTTTGTTACTGAACATATCTGAGAAACAACACCAGAAACTTTCCATTGCACTAATCGCTGTGATTAAAGTACTTGACTGAGTGAAAGCGACTAGTATTATATTATCAAATATTATACTGGACAAATACACAAAATCAATTTAGGGTTATAGTAGGATCTCCTGTCTTACAAAACATTCTTTTCAAGTAATTTCACTTTGGTGAACAGTAGCTGTTCAGTGGAATATAGCAGAGATATTGTTTATTCCCCGTTATCTGCTGACAGATAATAATGGTTCCATTGCACTTTGATAAAGTTGTCTTTGGTGTAATAAGTTTTAATTGGCTTCCAGAAACTACTGGACATTAATGAACCATTAAGGACTCATCATGCCTCTTTTGTAAATTTACATCCTGATGTTTTAATGAGCTCAAAAGACCAGTGATTTTTTGAGCTCACAAACGGATCCAGGGTGGAATTTATTGGTTCACCAGACACAATCAGCAAACACCACTATCCATGCAGCAGATTAATTTCTTTAATGAGCTGTCAAGGCTTTAATTCATTTACCATTAATACCTGTGATTATTACAAACAGATAGATCCTCTTCACTGCCACAATGCGGGGCTGATGGTATGATAGGTTTATAGCTGAACTAATAATCCAGTAGGTGTGAATTCCAATCCTGCCACACCAACCTGTTTATTTGAGTTCAGTTAAACAGTATTTTGTTTAAAAGTTCATACCATTCATTTTATCTGTGGAGTCGTTACACTGTGTTTGAAACCCAATTGACATCCTTTGCAGGGAGACCTCTGCCAACTTTCCCAGTCTGGCCTCTATGGGATTCTACAGACACAGCAATGTTGCTGACTCTTAGCATCTCCATGGCCTGCCGAGTCACACAGTTGTACAAAACTACTACAATGAAGTATAGTGAGAACAAAACTGGACAGAGCACCCTGCCATCAGTGTAGGTATTGGATTTAAGATCATAAGACTTAAGAAGTAGGGGCAGATCTTGGCCATTTAGCCATCACATTCACTCTGCCATTCAATGAGAATTGGCTGACTTGATAATTGTGAGTTCCACTTCTTAAACCCATTGATTCCTTTAATGGTTAGAAATTTGTCTATCTCAGCCTTGAATTTACCTGTCAACACAGCTTTGACAGCCCTGTGCAGTAATGAATTCCACAGATTCACAGCTCTCGGAGAGAAAATAATTCATTCTTATCTCTGCCTTAAATGGACAGTTCATTCAATGTTCCCCCACAGAAGGAAGCAATCTCTCCACATCTGCCCTGCTAATCCCCGGAAGGATTTTATATCTTTCAGTAAAGGTCTTCAATCATTCTTCTGAACATAATGAGTACAAGCCCAACTCACTCAAATTCTCATCGCAAGAAACTCCCTCAATAGCCAGGATCAACATAATGAACCTTCTCCTCCTCCAGTGCTGCTGTACCCTTCCTTAGGTAAGAGGTTCAAAACCGTTCACACTATTCCAGCTGTGATCTGACTGATGTCTTGCATGGTTTTAGCAAGAGCTCCCTATTTTTGTCCTCAATTCTCTTTGAAATAAAGGCAAACATTTCCTTTGCCTTCCCTATTACCTGCGGTACTTGGATGCTGGCTTTTTGTGTCTCATGCACAAGAACCACTAACTCCATCTGCACTGCAGCATTCTGCCACCTTACCCAATTTAAATAATATTCAACTCTTCTATTCTTCCTTTCAAAGTGTATAACTCAATGTTTTCCCCCACTCTATTCCATCTGCCCATCCACCTAGCCTTCATTTATCCCTCTGTAGATTCGTTGAGTCACCTTCAGTAGATGTCTTCCCAAATATTTTTGCATCATCTGTAATTTTGATAATTGTATATTCACTTCTTTCACTCAAGTCATTAACATATATCGTAAATAATTATGGCTCCAACACTGATCCCTCTGGCCCTTACTAATTACTGGTCGCCAGCCTGAAAATACCTCCTTTTTCCCAACTCTCTGTTTCATTGGTTAGCTAGTTCTCTATCCATGCAAATATACTATCCCAACACCATGGGCTCTTCTTTATTAAATAGCTTCATGAGTGGTACCATATTGAATGGAAATCCAAATTTATTACTTCAGTTGGTTCCCCATTTGCATCTTTTTCATTGAGTTAACATTTTCCCATTGACAATAATTAAGCTAATTGATCTGTAGCTACCTATTTTTGTCCCCTTCCATTCTGTATAGCACATTGGCTACTTTCCAATCCTGTGGGGCTTTTCCTGAAGATTACTACCAGTATATCCATTATCTCTACAGTTACTTCCTTCACAATTCTAGGATGCATCCCTTTATGTCTGGGATAGTCATCAACCTTTAGCTGCATTTGTTTCCCAGTACTTTATCTCTAGTGATAGTTTATTTCCTCCCCTCCTAACAGATACCGCAAAGGTGTTTACAGTCCATGTGACCCTGCCAATTTCTTCCCATGTGGGGCCTTGCGCCACCATTGGGAGCTATACCCCATTGACTATATCAGAAGCAGCCCAGTGTAGTCAAACTCACAGAGCCACGCTTAGCAGCGAGTACCTGACACACCCCCATCATCACCTGTGGCTATGATCTATCCCACTAGCACCAAAACATGGAGTCATAAAGGAATGGCCTAAGGAGCCCTTAAAATGGACTCTGCCCCCCATGAAATATTATGACAGCAGATCAAACATTGTCAAGAAAACCCCCTTCTGACAACTACCCACACCCATCCATTTCCCGTCATTTCAGCTCCGACTTCTGATTTCAAAACATCTTATCTCAACAGTCAGAGAAACAGCCTAAGTTTATAATCAAATGGATTTCATAGCACTATTCTGAGCTGTTGGTGGATAAGAACTTTTAACGACAAAAGATATGGCCATTTTCAGACAGGGCACTAGGAATGGAAAACATCTTATAGTAAGGACTTAGTTCCAATTAATGACTAATTTTAACCCAGTGTGCCAAGGTTGAATAAAGGGTTAAGTTTTTAACAGAGAGATGTAACTCAGATCCACCTTATGTTACTTTCATTCAAAGCTGAGAAAATGGAAAAGTCTTTGCAGTTTCTGGGTAAATCTGGCTTTTCGAAGGAATTAAATTTTAATTTTAAGTGCTTACTAAGGCCCTGTTTATGAGAATCTTTGCGATAAGGATCATCATGATTCCAATAGACCAAAAAGGTAGGGAAAATGGAAGGATTTATTTTGAGAATCCAAGGCACAAAAGCTTGAAAGAATGCTTCAGAGAAAGAGGCAGAGAGGGAGGAGAGGAGTCCAGAAGGTTAAAGTAAAGGACAGCTTGTGAAGCTGACTTATATCAAGGGCAACCCTTAAAGATTAAGAAGCCTTCCCAGAGTAAGGAGGCATATTTATGATTCACTTTCATTTATGTTACTTTTTCAGGAACAGAAGCCCAGTTAGTTCCACTTATAGAACAAATGTTTGAAGAATGAAGACACACTGTGAGTTTCACTGCAGCACATGTATCCTCGAGGGAGCAACTGTCCAATATTAATTTGAAAGGGTAAAGTTGTGTAAGATCAAGGACCCACTATAATTGTGTAATATTGAGTCAAACTAACAGGATTCTTTAATATAACTAGTAAGTGTGCTATTCAAACTACTATCTTAGCAGCAAACAGAATGTTCTTCCAAATCACTGCTGCCCGTGATGGAACTTACGTTAAATTCCATTTGCCCATCGTCCATCATCTACATTGGCCCTCCATCTGACATGGCTTTGATTTTCAAATTCTCATTTTTTTTAAACAATCCTTCCAGGGCTTGGAGTCTTACTATATGTGTCACCTCCTCTAGCCATTCAACCTTCCCAGATTTCTGTACTCTTTCAGTTTCATCCTCTTGCCATCTCCTAACTTCATTGCTCCATCATTGGTGGCCAAGCCATCAATTACCTCCATTCCAAACCTCTCAACATTTCAACCTCTCTTGCCTCTCCTTTAAAACACTCCTTTAAATCCTACTTCGTTGGCCAAGCCCTAGTCACCTGACAATATCTCTATGAAAGTTGTTTCCTGTGAAATTGTTTTTGGTTTCACTCCTGTGAAACACCTCCAGATGTATTACATTGCAATCAGTCCATATATGCAATTTGTAGTTGCTGACTCTGTTTGAAATTCAGGCAATGAATGTAATGACAATTTATAATATGTGAAACCAAACTGATAATGAGATCTTGTGGCAAGCTTAAACTGCCTTCGTATTTCAGACTTACACATATACACCATTTTGCATAAATGACGAGTTGGAGTAAATTAGTAATTTGACAGTGAGGGAGCATTTATCTAATAATGTAGATTCAGGGGCCATGGCTTAGAATGTCTTAAATGACTTAGAGACAAGTGAATGTACTGTAGCTAAGTGCTCAGGTGACAAGTGGTGACGATGACACAGAGTCTGCAGACAGGTATGGACAAGTTAGGCTAATGGGCATAAACTTGGCAGATGGTATGAATATAATGTGGGGAAATGTGAGGTTATGCATTTTGGCAGGAAGAATGGAGGAGCTGAATATTAGTTATCTGGAGAATGACTGCAGAAAGCATCAGAACTGAAGGATTTGGGAATCTACACCCAAGAATCATAAAAAAGCTAGCATCCAAATTCAGCAGGTATAGGAAATGCAAATGGCCTGTTGGTGTTTATTTTGAAGGAAGTGGAATATAAAGCTAGGGAGATTTTGCTAAAACCATACAAGGCATTAGGTCAGCTGGGATACTGTGAACAGTTTGGGTCTCTTATCTAAGGAAAGATATACTGGCTTTGGAGACAGTCCAGAGAAGGTACAATAAACTGATACCAGGCATGAAGGCACAACACATTGTGGAGCTGGAGGAACACAGCAGGCCAGGCAGCGTTGCCACTCGCAAACTAGAGGAGCAACACCTCATATTCTGCCTTGGGAGCCTACAGGCCAATGGCCTAAACATGGAATTCACCAGTTTTAAAATCTCCCCACTCCTGGCCTCATCCCATAGCCAAACCTCCCTTTCATTCCCACTCTTTGACCTGACACAACCTGTCCATCTTCTCTCCCACCTATCCTCCCCTTCAACCTCACTGACCAATCCCCACCACTGCCTACCTGCACTCACCTATCGTCTTTCCACCACTTTCCCCAGCCCAACTCTTCCTCTCTCTATTTACTTCAGAGCTCTCTTGCCCCCTCCCCATTTCTGAAGAAAGGCCCCAACTCTAAACGTCAGCTTTACTGCACCTCTGATGCTGCCTGGCCTGTTGTGTTCCTCCAGCTCCACACTGTGTAATCTCTGACTCCCACATCTGCAGTTCTTACTATCTCCAGGTATGCAGGGACTGTTTTATGAGGGAAAGTTGCGTAGATTGGAATTGTACCCATTGGAATATAGAAGAATGAGATGCGACCTTACTGAAACATATAAGACTCTTAGAGGGCCTGAAAGGTTAGATGCAGAAAGATTGTTTCCACTTCTAGGAGAGTACAGGACAGAGGGCATCATCTCAGTAAAAGCAGAAATGAGGAGGAATTTCTTCTCTCAGACAACAGTGAATCTGTGGAATTCTTTACCACCGAGGATTGTTGAGGTTAGGTCATTAAGTATATTCAAGGCTGAGGCAGACAGATTTTTAGACAGTAAGGGAATCAAGAATTATGGGAAAATGCAGGAAGTTGGTGTTGTGGGTTATCAGGTTAACCATGTTCTCATTGAAAGGCAGAGCAGACTTAATGGGCTGAATGGCTGACTTCTGCTCTATGTCTTATGATCCTTTGAACAGGGAGAGATGTAGGGGACAATAAGAGAAGATTTTTAAAAAGTAATGAACGTGAATGTGTAGTTGAAGAGAATGAGGTAAAACTGCAAGTAAAAATAAAAAACTGACAGAATTGTTGAACAATTATTTTGTGTTAGCTTTCACAGCCAGGAAAGTGGATAACCGAGCAACAAGTTAATATAAAGACTGAAGATTGCAGCAATACCACAGCACAGGAAAACACCATGAATTTATTTTTAAACTGAAGGAAGAAGAAGTTGCAGCCTTATATGCTGCAAGTACAATCATTATTCAGTAATGTATGCTAATATTCAGGCACCATTGTATCAGAATTCCCTACTTGCCAGTGAATTCACTGATCTCCTAACCCTTGCTTAGTGTTTCCAATCATCAATGCAGGTCATGGTGATTTTAAATGTAGACACCCTCCTTGTCCATCTGCCTGTCCTTTCAACAGGATACATATCCCTGGATATTTAATTCCCAACCCTGATTTCCTTGTAGCCATATGTCTGTGATACACACAACATCAATCTGTACTGCAAATGTATTTATCTTATTTTATATACAGTGTGCATTTAAGCACAAGACTTTCAGTCTTGCTTTGACTAATCCTTTCTCAGAGTTGTCCCCTCATCTGCCGTGCCTGAAGTTAAATTCCCAACCTCTTCAGTATTGCCTGTCCTAAAACCTGTTCTGGAAACTTTAATAACATCTGCCGAGCCGTCCCCATTTCGTTAACTTTTTCCAATAATTTTCCATGCAACTGAACCCATTCCTGCACTATTTAGTGCAATGTCCCGGTTATGTGATTCACAAGGAGTTTCAAAAAGAAGGGGAACTCTTCCAATCAATATTTATCCCTCACCCGTTTCTAGAAGATTTGGCCATTGTCCAGTTTTGTTTTGTAAGAGCTTCCTTTTTGCAAATCAGTTCCCATTATATTCTACTTCAGTACAGTAATCACCCTCCAAGGCCATAAAGGACACAGTGTAGAATTTTGGGATGTGCCCTGAGATCACAAAAGGTAAGTTATTTTCTTTCTTTTGCAGACGTGTCAACCAGGATTCCATGTTGTGCCTGGAGCACAAGATCCTGCCCAATTCCACATCATCACCATAAGCTGTTCATAATTCTCAGTGTGCTGAAGTAAGGTTCCTGTAACTGTGGTCTGTGCTAGTCTCTTTATAGTTGTCATGAGAAGCAAAGTGATTGAATACAATGTATCCACAGAGGAGGGATGAAAACTACAACTGCCTGGCAGTCCAACTCTCACACACAACTTCCTCAATAAAAGACAGAATGTCAAAATACATGCAAAAATAAATTAATCTTAATTATTCTCTGCACAACTTGTCTCACTTCCAAATGTTCTGTCTGGTTGCGACATGATGCAGATCATTAGGATGTCTAGTGGGAATTCTGCTGAAGAGTGGTTTGAGTAAATTCATTTGTGCACATTTGTTCATGACACAAGCTTACTATTGATGGGAAGCAATCCTCACCCTTTACATTGATGGTTGAGTAGCAGAAAAAAACTATGCAACAACTATCATTCCATACTAGAAATCTGTCCATAAGCTCTGATTCCTCTCCACAAATACTGCCAGACCTGCTGGGGTTTTCCAGCAATTTCTGTTTTTGTTTCTGATTTCCAGCATTTGCCGTTCTTTCGCTTTTTTGGGGGGAAAATCCATGGTAGACCTAGACTCGATGAGCCTTGTATTTAGAGGGAAGGTGGGTGCCAGAAAAGGGATGCTTTATAAGCTAAGGGCGTCAGTGCTGGTCAATGCACCATAGATGCATATGGCCTTGAGACTGTACATATGTACAAAGGTAACAATGAGAAGCAGGAGTAGGTCATTTGGCTCCTGTAGCCTTTGCTGTCATTCAATAAGGTGATGGCTGACCTGCTTGCGGCTCATTTCCACATGACCCACACCCAATAATCTTTAATTCCTGTTGATAAAGTGAGGGGATCATACCTGCACTTTTATTCATGGGCAGCCTAAAAAATATAGCAAAGGGGCACTTTCTTCCCATTACCTGTTGGTTCTGAAATCTGCTGGGCCCTCGAAACATCTACCTTAAAAGAGCACGCGCAATGTTAGCCAGGCAACAAAAATTAACTTGTGTGAAGGCTGTCTATACCGAGAAGGAGATTAAGCAATACTCTGCTAGTTGTAATGCAAAATGTGATGCTGCCTCAAAGAAAGAAACATTTTGCGACTTAAAGGACAATTATGAAAATGGATATTGGAAGTGGTCCATTGCTGCTGTTGTGATTATATGGGTCAGGGAAAGATCAGCTGTGTTTCAGCACTCCATCTGATGCACTGCATAAAAAGGAGCTTGTAAAAATCTAGGACTAAGCAATCCTCCAGGCAAGAGACGAAACAGAATCCAGGGTCATCACAAGATCATCAAAACTGAGCATTTATCTCCCAGTGCTGGGCAAAAACACTTATAAAATTTGGGCCACATTGATTCCAGAGGGATATAGCTACAAGATGATTGAGGCTGTTGCAGAGATTTAGAAGTGAATTGATCATTGGCAGTCAGGTACAACTCTCTGGATACGATGCCTGAGAGGGAATCAAAAGAAAGAAAAATGCTTTTCATGTCTGCAGAATACCTCGAAGACTTTCACAGTCCAGCCTTATTTTTATGCAGTGAGACTGTTAACTGTCTTTCTGATGTTACTTCCTAGAACATTCCTCTGCTGTTCTTTGAATCAAGCGATGGGATTTTTCCCAACCACCTGAGGGGGCCTTGGTTTAAGATCACATCCAAAAGACAGCACCTTCAACATCGCAGCAGTGAAATAGCAGCTGGAAGACTTAGTCACAGTGATAGAATCACACAGCATGCAAACAGACCCTTCGGTCCAACCAGTCCACACTGACCATGTTCACAAACTAAACTAGTTCCATCTGCCTGCACTTGACACATAGCCCTCCAAACCTCACCTATTCATGAGCTTTCCCAAATGTCTTTTAAATGTTGTCACTGTACCTGCATCCATCACTTCCTCTGGAAGTTATTTCCACACACAAACCACTCTCTGTGTAAAAAGGTTGCCCCTCACATCCTTTTTAAATCTTTCTCCTCTCAAATTAAAAAATATGCCTCTGGTCTTGAAACTCCTCCGCCCTAGGGAAAAGACAACTGTATTCACTTTATCTATGCCCATCAGAGTTTTATAAGCCTCAATAAGCTCACCCCTCAACATCCGATGCTCCAGTGGAAAAAGTCCCAGTGTACTGAAGTTCTGGATTTTCAGATGGAAAATGCTGCCAAGCTACAGAAGGCTGACTGACATCTGGGATGTCAAATTTGTCTGACTTGAGCCGAGGAGTGTGCTGATGGCTATGACTCAATGAGTAATGCTTTTGCTCTCAGTTGGGAGATTCTGGGTTCAGGTCCCACTCTGTGAATGTGTAATCTATATAGGCGTCCAGACTTTAACCAGTTGTAGCCCTGGTAAACTATAAACTGCATAACTGGCTGCTTTCCTACAGTCTCCAGGCTTTTGAACACTAAACCTGATGTTAGTTAACTGGGGTGTTGTCTTTCCAATGAGATTTGAAACCATTCTGCCTCTCAGGTGGATGCTGAACACCCTGGCACAATATAGAAGTTCAAGGCTGTTCTCCTTGGTGTTGTGGCCAATATTTACCCCTTGTTGAACACCGCCAAAATAAATGATCTCATCATTTATTTAATTTCCCTTTCTGGGACCTTCCTTGGTGAAAATTGGCTGACACGTTTCTGACCACAGTGATTACACTTTGAAGCAGTTTATTTGTCTGCTTTAATTGCATTTGATTCATTAAAGTTTTGAATATATTCTAAATGAGACAAGACAAGAAACTTTGGAGGAGTTAAGGTATATTAATCAGTAAAGGCTAGTGAATATGTCCAGGATATCATCAAAGAGGGAATATAATCAAACAGCATATAATCAAATAGGGAATGGGGGTTGAAATACCATTGTTATAGACTAGACCAAGCCCCTCCAAAATATATTAAGAGGATGGTTCAAACCACAAATATATCTTATTTTAAAGGTAAGACATTGTGTTCCAAATGCAATTCAATTGGTTAAACTATCGACTTTAAGTAAAACACATTATTTTTACATTACCATTAAAATACAGACAAAATAAAAATAAAAGGATTAGTTTAACTATAACTCTATGAAAATGCTTAACAAAATCATATATATACTAACTACTACAAATTAACTGTTCCAATAGTAACATCCATTAAACATACCCTTCGCAAAGGTAAATTCTTAAAATCGAGAGTCTCATGTGCCATTCTGGCAACAGGAAGAGGATTCCAGCCTTGTGAATCATGACAGGGAGAACAACAGCTTCTGCTTCCAGCTTCAAGGCCTCAGCAACTGCTGAAAACTAAAACTTAAAGTCCTGGTTCTATGGGAGGTTGACCCCTTCCATTCAGGCTGCTTCTATTGTTTCAACTCTAAAAAGAAAACACAGCTTCACAAGCTGTTTACTTTATTGGCTTTGAGCACATTGCTTAGAACCTCTGTTTCAACCCTTCTTTATTAAATAAAGGACAAAACACACCTCTTAAAGCTATAGTATTGTCACTCCACATGAAACAGGTTAGATTAGAATTGTATAGCGTGTAGCCTTTAACTTTTGACAGCACAACCTAAGAAGAACATATTGCCTTTAGATGGAGCAAGGAGCAGATTCACTGGAATTATTTGGTTCTATAAGGTTTAAACAAAGAGGACAAAATTGCTATGAGTTACCTAGCCCTTAGGGCTCTGAAGGTGATGTATTGGAAATGTTGAGAAGTTTTTATGGGGTGGATGGAGGTGAGTAATCTCAAGTCCACGACTGGTTGTTGGAAAGTGAAACTGGGAAGCAGTCTTTCACACAAAATGTAATGGAAATCTGGTAATATTCTTTCTCAAGGGCCTGTTGACGCTGTACCAGTAGAAATCTTGAAATATAGGACTGACGGATTATTGTTCGGTGACAATACCCAGAGATATGGAACAAAAGCAGGCAGGTGGAGAATATCCATCAGCCATGATTTTGAATCTGAAATAGCAAGCTCTCTGCAATCTGGAACAGAAATATAGCATGTGATGTTGACAATGATTTACAGAACTGATGGGAGATAAGTGCTGCTTAGGGAATAAAATCTTGTCCAAGGGAGATTTCCCTGCCAGGTTTCCAAATTAGACATAACTCATGCTGTTGAAAATCCAGAAAGCACATTTAGTCCACTGAGCCTTTTTCTTTGAAGAAATTGTGTATCTGATATTCAACACAGACTCGCCCGAATATGTTTTATTGTTTGAATAAAGGAATAAAAAGATTGTACGGTGAGCAGAGTGAAAACAAATGATTATGAAGCAGAAGAAGCAGGCTTATCAGCTGTCTATTGATCACCAGATGGTGAGGACTATCAGGCAGTCAATTTCATTACTGTGCACATTTCTTTTGTCAATTTCCCTTTCAGGTACAGTAGCATTTGCAACTCTGAGGCAGTAGATGGGATTCAGTCCCCTTTCCAGACAACATGAGCATGTCCTTTTAGCTGACACCTTAGTGCAGTGTTGAAGGCATGCAGCATTGTCTGAGGTGCTGGCTTTCAGGTGAGGTGTTAATTGGAGGAGCTCTCTGCTGTGGGAAATACACCATGCAATGATCCCACTATTCACGGATCATAGCCTCTCAGAATGAGAGGTGACGGCACGGACTTTGACAGTGACTGAGCCAGCACACTAAAGTGGGCTGATCAGTCTTTATTTGTGTCCTGCCTGACTCCATCTTTCATGGAACAGCCACCTCCAGGTAGATGAAAATATCCAACAATTATGAAACCGACTGTGACTATCAGTTGGATTCTTAAATCCATCCTTGCAGCAGCAACAACATTTCATGGCATCTTTAATGCAGGCTCAAATTCTAAAATATAGAACATAGAACATAGAACATAGAACATTACAGCACAGTACAGGCCCTTCGGCCCTCGATGTTGTGCCGACCTGTCATACCGATCTCAAGCCCATCTAACCTACACTATTCCATGTACGTCCATATGCTTATCCAATGACGACTTAAATGTACCTAAAGCTGGCGAATCTACTACCGTTGCAGGCAAAGCATTCCATTCCCTTACTACTCTCTGAGTAAAGAAACTACCTCTGACATCTGTCCTATATCTTTCAACCCTCAATTTAAAGCTATGCCCCCTCGTGCGCGCCGTCACCATCCTAGGAAAAAGGCTCTCCCTATCCACCCTATCTAACCCTCTGATTATTTTATATGTTTCAATTAAGTCACCTCTCAACCTTCTTCTCTCTCATGAAAACAGCCTCAAGTCCCTCAGCCTTTCCTCGTAAAACCTTCCCTCCATACCAGGCAACATCCTAGTAAATCTCCTGTGCACCCTTTCCAAAGATTCCACATCCTTCTTATAATGCAGTGACCAGAACTGTACGCAATACTCCAAGTGCGGCCGCACCAGAGTTTTGTACAGCTTCACCATAACCTCTTGGTTCCAGAACTCGATCCCTCTATTAATAAAAGCTAAAACACTATATGCCTTCTTAACAGCCCTGTCCATCTGGGTGGCAACTTTCAAGGATCTGTGTACATGGACACCGAGATCTCTCTGCTCATCTACACTACTAAGAATCTTAGCATTAGCCCTGTACTTTGCCTTCTGGTTACTCCTACCAAAGTGCATCACCTCACACTTGTCTGCATTAAACTCCATTTGCCACCTCTCAGCCCAGCTCTGCAGCTTATCTATGTCTCCCTGCAACCTACAGCATCCTTCGTCACTATTCACAACTCCACTGACCTTAGTGTCGCCTGCAAATTTACTAACCCATCCTTCTACGCCCTCATCCAGGTCATTTATAAAAATGACAAACAGCAGTGGACCCAACACCGACCCTTGCGGTACACCACTAGTAACTGGTCTCCAGGATGAACATTTCCCATCAACTACCACCCTCTGTCTTCTTTCAGCAAGCCAATTTCCGATCCAAACTGCTATATCTCCCACAATCCCATTCCTCCGCATTTTGTACAGTAGCCTATTGTGGGGAACCTTATCGAACACCTTGCTGAAATCCATATACACCACATCAACCGCTTTACTCTCATCTACCTGTTTGGTCACCTCCTGAAAGAACTCAATAAGGTTTGTGAGGCACGACCTTCCCTTCACAAAACCGTGCTGACTATCCCTAATCAATTTATTCTTTTCTAGAAGATTATAAATCCTATCCCTTATAACCTTTTCCAACACTTACCAACAACTGGGGTAAGGCTCACTGGTCTATAATTACCAGGGTTGTCTCTACTCCCCTTCTTGAACAGGGGAACCACATGCGCTATCCTCCAGTTGTCTGGCACTATTCCTGTAGACAATGACGTGTTAAAGATCAATGCCAAAGGCTCGGCAATCTCCTCCCTGGCTTCCCAGAGGATCCTAGGATAAATCCCATCCGGCCCAGGGGACTTATCTATCTTCACCCTCTGAAGGATTTCTAATACCTCTTCCTTGTGAACCTCAATCCCACCTAGTCTAGTAGCCTGTATCTCAGCATTCTCCTCGACAACATTGTCGTTTTCTAGAGTGAATACTGTTGAAAAATATTCATTTAGCGCTTCCCCTATCTAATCTGACTCCACACACAACTTACCACTACTATCTTTGATTGGGCCTAATCTTACTTTCGTCATTCTTTTGTTCCTTAAATACCTATAGAAAGCCTTAGGGTTTACCCTGATCCTATCCGCCAACAACTTCTCATGTCTCCTCCTGGCTCTTCTGACCTCTCTCTTTAGGTCTTTCCTGGCTACCTCAAAGCCCTCAAGTGCCCTAACTGAGCCTTCACATTCTCATCCTAACATAAGCCTTCTTCTTCCTTTGACCAGAGATTCCATCTCCTTCGTAAACCACGGCTCCCGCGCTCTACAGCTTCCTCCCTGCCTGACAGGTACATATTTATCTAGGACACACAGTAGCTTTTCCTTGAATAAGCTCCACATTTCTAATGTGCCCATCCCCTGCAGTTTCCTTCCCCATCCTATGCTCCCTAAATCTTGCCTAACCTCATCGTAATTGCCGTTCCCCCAGCTATAACTCTTGCCCAGTGGTATACACCTATCCCTTTCCATCACTAAAGTAAACATAACAGAATTGTGATCACTATCACCAAAGTGCTCACCTACTTCCAAATCTAACACCTGGCCAGGCTTATTACCCAGTACCAAATCTAATGTCGTTTCGCCCCTTGTTGGCCTATCTACATACTATGTCAGGAAGCCCTCCTGTACACTCTGGACAAAAACTGACCCATCTATAGTCCTCGAACTGTAGTGTTCCCAGTCAATATTTGGAAAGTTGAAGTCCCCCATGACAACTACCCTGTTTCTCTCACTCCTATCGAGAATCATCTTTTCTATCCTTTCCACTACATCTCTGGAACTATTCGGAGGCCTATAGAAAACTCCCAACAGGGTGACCTCTCCTTTCCTGTTTCTAACCTCAGCCCATACTACCTCAGTTGACGAGTCCCCAAACATCCTTTCTGCAACTCTAATACTGTCCTTGACCAACAATGCCACACCTCCACCCCTTTTACCATCTTCTCTGTTCTTACTGAAACATCTAAATCCCGGAACCTGCAACAACCATTCCTGTCCCTGCTCTATCCATGTCTCCGAAATGGCCACAACATCGAAGTCCCAGGTACTAACCCAGGCTGCAAGTTCACCCACCCTTATTCCGGACGCTCCTGGCATGGAAGTAGACACACTTCAAACCAACTTCTTGCTTGCCAGTGCCATCTTGCTTCCCTGAAACTTTATTTCGGACCACCCTACTCTCAACCTTTTCTATAGTCGAACTACAATTTTGGTGTCCATCCCCCTGCTGAATTAGTTTAAACCCACCCGAATAGCCTTATGTCACATAAGTACTTAAAAAAAGTCTCCTAAGTTTGTTTCCTTTCTGTATGAAACAGCAGGCCTGAGTTTAAGTTTGTTCTCTCCCCTTCTAACACCAACATCGATACAGAGAGGCATATGGGAATGTATCCCTCTGGCAACTGGAGTTTCAGCAGAAGCTGGGCACATGACTGCATGCAGGTCGCCTCTCTCCTAACTGTGCCTTCCTCTCGTCTTCTGATTAGTTTGGCTGCCCCTCCACACATTAACGCGCTGTTCCATTCTTATCGCCTGTCGTGATTCACAAACAGATTCTAAACACCTAACATGCATTGTCTGATCTAAAATGTCACTGCTTCTTTACACTGATTAAACCTTCAGTTCTCTCAGGACAGTGGCTCGAAAGGAATTCAGGGATTTAGATAAACATATTAATCAATCAAAACCTTCTAACTGATTAAAGATTTAACAGCATCTTGGGTTTGTTTAATACATCCTCATCAGTGATGTGACCCATTGATCTTTTACATACAAATTCAGTGCCTGATACTGCCTCCCTCACTAACACCTAAAGAAGGACTGAGGATCCGAAAGCTAGTGTTTTAAAATAAACCTGTTGGACCATAACCACGTGTCATGTGATTTCTGACTTATTCATGATTTAACAAAGGAGGTGACTGAAGGGTTTAATTGCCTGTAAATATATCTCATTAACTTTTATCGATATGTTGTTAGCTCCATTGTCATTCTCCTTTATCTCCCAATATTCTTGTTTTCGCTGTCTCCTCCTTTCTCAATCGCCTTCTGTATTGCTAAGCTATCACCGGGCAGTTTCATTTCCACTTTCATGTCTCTCTTAAGTTTGGCCTCCAAAGTTGATCTGCTGAAGCCCTTTCTGCATTTTCTCCCTGAGATTTCTGAATTAATTCTGTTAATTTCAAATCTTAGATAGATACAATTTTGTTAAGCAAAGATATTAAGTGATAGAGACCAAAGACCAAAGAGATATGGAGTTAGGTCACAGTTCAGCCATATTCTTACTGAATGGTAGACGACACTTGTGGGACTGAATGTCCTAATTCTGTCCTATGCACCTTGGTGATCTGAACTTTCCTTGACTTTTCCCTGGAACCTTCAGCTATTTTCATGGGACATGCTATGCTTATCACTTTATTATGTTTTTTTACCCGTATTTATCACATGTTAGTTGTGGACAGAAGAACACAATGTAGATTGTTCTGCTATTCTAATATTACATAGGAAAGTTTAGTGTTGTTTGTCCAAGGTCATGAAATCTTGAGCATTTTATTCTTTTATCAAATTCTCTGGATCTCCTATTTGCTTTACTTTTTAAAGAAAATAGGTCACTGGTCCTGACCCAGACTGAAAGATAAATTTAATGGTCTACTCCAGGACCATAACATAACCTGGGGGCTTTTGCAGGATTTGTAGTCCACAGACTGGTATAAATGCTGGAACACACTGAGGTAAAGGCTGATAGATTTTCTCAGTGAATTTTACTGTGCATATTGAAGCCCAATAAGGCTCTGTCAGTGGCTATGTCTTTTCAGGAGAGGGACAAATGATCCCAAATGTTTACAAATTTAACCAAAACAAAGGATGGAATTGGAATTAAAAACAAGGACTAAGAAAGTAGATAATTAGGGTATTGGCACAGCATCTCAAATGATAGAATCACAGAACCCTAACACTGTGAAAGCAGGCCATTTAGCCCATCAAGTCCACACCTACTTTCGAAGAACATCCCACCCTGACACACCACCTACTGTATCCCTGCATTTCCCATGGATAAAGTACACATCCCTGAACACTATGGGCAATTTAGTAAGGTTATTCTACCTAATCTGAACATCTTTGGACTGTGGGAGGAAACCAATGCATGCAGAGGAAACCGACGCAGAGACGGGAGTCTGTACAAACTCCACACAGACAGTCACCTGAGGGTGGGATCAAACCTGATCCCTGGTGCTGTGAGGCAGCAGTGCTAACCACTGAGCCACTGTGTCACCCCATTGGAATTGAAAGAAGGGTCGAACTCAGGTGGAACACAGCTTGAGTTGTCTAGAAGCCATTTGCTGATGAAATGGAAAAGGAAAAATAAATAAGAAAACTTGAATTTAACAGAGGGACATAAATGTTTGAAACAGAACTTCAAAGAGGAAAAAATGAGGAAGGGTGAACTGGGTAAAGGAGACCTCAGGTTGCTGGTGAAAGACTTTAGTAGTTTAGAAGAGGAGCAAAGTCCCTTTTGGAAGTTTAGTTGCACCAAACCTTTTATTCCTAAATGTACGAAAGAAGGCGTATAGAGAGGTTTTCTCCTGTTTGAGAATATTGCAAAAATTGTGGCCAGAGGAATCATGAATACTTATGTTACAAAAAGTCCTGACTGGTAAAGTGGCAAATGCTTATACGTGTTTCTCAGAAGGACAATCTTCTGATAATGAGACAATTTTAACACTTTAACACTTACGAGCATGTTTATGAAACTTACCAATTTTTACAGATGTACAAAACTTTAGTTAGGCCACATTTGGAAAATTACATGCAGTTCTGGTTGCCACGCCAGAGGGTGCAGAGAAGGTTTACCAGGATGTTGCCTGGTCTGGAGGGTTTTAGTTACGAGGAGAGTTTGGATTAATTTAAATTGTTTTCACTGGAATAACGGAAGTTGAGGGGCAACCTGATCGAGGTCTACAAAATTATAACAGCCACAGACAGAGTGGATAGTCAGATGCTTTTTCCTGAGTGGAAAGGTCAACTGAAAGAAGGCACAGGTTCAAGGTGAGCAGGGGAAATATTAGGGGAGATGTGCAGGGAATGTTTTTCACACAGAGAATAGTGGGTACCTAGAACATACTGCCAGTGGAGGTGGTGGAAGCAGGTCCATTAGCAATGTATAAGACATATCTGGTTAGACACATGAATTGGAGGCGAGCAGAGGTATTACAGCCAGTGCAGACTTGGTGGGCCAAAGGGCCTGTTCCGGTGTTGTATTGTATTGTATTGTAACTATGTTTTGGGATGGGTGAAGAGGAAATCTCTTCCGACATTTAAGTTTACTACAAAGAAGAAACATGATGAGATTGATGGTCTTGCTCATTGAAGTTTGTTAAAATTTTTGAAAATGTGAGGGAAATCATTATTATGGAATACTTCAGGAATAGTACCCCCAGAACAAATAACTAGATGCCTGACCATCAGGTGTCTAAAGTCAAAGAAGCAGCAGCTCTGTCAAATGCATGTGATATTTCCCACAGACAACTAAGTGTCATTTGGAAACCAAAAAGGGAGCTGCAAAAATAGACAGGAATTTCACTTTGGAGACAATGCAGCATGCTCTAGTAATAGTAATAGTACAGAGAATAAAAAAAATTGAAAGCTGAAAGAACTGCGGATGCTGGAAATCAGAAACAAAAACTGAAGTTGCTGGTCCAACAGCATCTTCGGAAAGAAATCAGAGTCAACATTTCGGGTCCAGTAACTCTTCTTCAGAACTGATAGTGGGCTTGGAAAAGGTTGGTTCTTATGCCTAAGATAGGGTGGATGGAAGGGAAAGGAAATAAATGATAGGTATGGACAGAGTCGAAGAAGAGAGAAGAACAGTTGGACAGACAAAGGAGTGGATAATGGTCAGATTAAGAAAATAAGTAGCTACTAATGGGGACTATTCGTGGCTAACAATGGGTTGTGTGTGATAGCAGGCCATGTTATAGCAAGGCCTGTTGTGTGAGGGTTGGGGTAAGGAGATGGGAGAAGGTGCCTCAAGCCCTAAAATTGTTGAACTTGATATTGAGCCCAGAAGGCTGTAGAATTCCCAAACGGAAAATGAAATGTTGTTCTTCCAGCTTGTGCTGAGAATAAAAGTGTTGTTAGGAAATTAATACATGTTTTATTGTTGGAAGTGGAATAGCAAACTGGAGGAGTACTATGAATGCTGAAGGAGTCTTCAGAAAAGACAGTACCAGTAAAGGAGATAACAAAGTGTGAAGCTGGATGAACACAGGAGGCCAAGCAACATCTTAGGAGCACAAAAGCTGCTGTTTCGGGCCTAGACCATTCATCAGAAAAGGGGGATAGGGAGAGGGTTCTGAAATAAATAGGGAGAGAGGGGGAGGCGGATCGAAGATGGATAGAAGAGAAGATAGTTGGAGGGGAGACAGACAAATTAAAGGGGTGGGGATGGAGCCTATAAAGGTGAGTGTAGATGGGGAGGTGGAGAGGGGATAGGCCAGTCCCGAGAGGACAGACAGGTCAAGGGGGCGGGATGATGTTAGTAGGTAGGAAATGGAAGTGCGGCTTGAAGAGGGAGGAGGGGATAGGTGAGAAGAAGAATAGGTTCGGGAGGCAGGGACGAGCTGGGCTGGTTTTGGGATGCAGTGGGGGAGGGGAGATTTTGAAGCTTGTGAAATCCACATTGATACCATTGGGCTACAGGGTTCCCAAGCAGAATATGAGTTGCTGTTCCTGCAACCTTCGGATGGCATCGTTGTGGCACTGCAGGGGGCCCAGGATGGATGTGTCATCTAAAGAATGGGAGGGGGAGTTGAAATGGTTTGCGACTGGGAGGTGCAGTTCTTTATTGCGATCCGAGTGTAGGTGTTCTGCAAAGCGGTCCCCAAGCCTCTGCTTGGTTTCCCCAATGTAGAAGAAGCCACAATGGGTACAGCGGATGCAGTATACCACATTGGCAGATGTGCAGGTGAACATCAGCTTGATGTGGAAAGTCTTCTTGGGGCCTGGGATGGGGGTGAGGGAGGAGGTGTGGGGGCAGGTGTAGCACTTCCTGCGGTTGCAGGGGAAAGTGCCGGGTGTGTGTACTTATGACAGGAACTTGCACAGGTAAAGTTGCATCAGAAACTGAAGGGAGTGTGGAGCAGATAAGGGAGTCACATTGAGGGTGGTCCCTCCGGAAAGCAGACAAAGGTGGGGATGGAAAAATGTCTTTGGTGGTGGGGTCGGATTGTAGATAGCGGAAGTGTTAGAGGATGATGCGTTGTTGGTGGGGTGGTATGTGAGGACGAGGCGGATTCTATTTTGGCAGTTCTTGTGGGGGCAGGGTGTGAGGGATGAGTTGTGGGAAATGCTGGAGACATGGTCAAGGGCGTTCTCGACCACTGCGGGGAGCACGTTGTGATCCTTGAAGAACGAGGACATTTGAGATGCACAGGAGTGGAATGCCTCATCCTGGGAGCAGATGTGGTGGAGTCGAAGGAATTAGGAATAGGGGATGGAAGTTTTGCAGGAAGGTGGGTGGGAGGGGGTGTATTCTAGGTAGCTGTGGGAGTCGGTTAGCTTGAAATGGATATTGGCTTGTAGGTGGTTGCCTGAGATGGAGACAGAGAGGCCCAGGAAGGTGAGGGATGTGTTGGAGATGGGCCAGGTGAACTTGAGATTGGGGTGGATGGTGTGGTGAAGTGGATGAACTGTTTGAGCTCCTCTTGGGAGCACGAGGCGCCGCCAATGCTGTCAATAGTGTAACGGAGGAAGAGGTGGGGTTTAGGGCCAGTGTAGGTGCGGAAGAGGGATTGTTCCATGTAACCAACAAAGAGGCAGGCATAGCTTGGGGCCATGCGGGTACCCATGGTCACCCCCTTTGTCTGTAGGAAGTGGGAGGAATCAAAAGAGAAGTTGTTGAGGGTGAGGACGAGTTCGGCTCGGCGGATGAGGGTGTTGGTGGAGGGCGACTGGTCGGGTCTGCGGGACAGAAAGAAGTGGAGGGCCTTTATGGCATCTGCATGGGGAATGCAGGTGTATAGGGACATGGTGAATATGAGGTGTTGGGGACCGGGGAATTGGAAGTTCTGGAGAAGGTGGAGGGCGTGGGTGGTGTCACAGATGTAGGTGGGGAGTTCCTGGGCTAAGGGGGTGAAAATGGAGGAAATGTGTGCTTACGACAGGAACCTGCACAGGTAAAGTTGCATCAGAAACTGAAGTTTGGAAGAACCCCATTTTCTCTAATGTGTTTACAATTAAAATAGATCGGGTGCCAAGAGCCACAAGAGCTTATGAAGTTACCCTATTTTTGTCTAAAAAGAAGCCAAAAAGGATTGTTATCCTGAGAGATACTGGTTCACCCCAGTTTACTGTTAGCTAAGGAATTGTGCTCTTGTTCAGAAAATTCACTGATACTTGTTGAGGAGAAGTGTGTCTTTCCCATTGTATAAAGTACATTTAAATTGTACTCTGGTAAAGCGGTGTTTGGGCATATTCCTAAATTTCCAAGTAAAAATGTCGACTTTGTACTGGGAAATGATATCGTGGGCAGTACAGTTTCTTCAGCATGTGAGAAAGAGAGGCCCAGTTGTGATGCTGTTTCCCTGTGTTTGTCTATTTGTAATCAAATTGAGCAAAGTATTTTTTCAAGCAGGCAGTACTGATGTATTGACATTTAGAGTGGACAGTACAGAGGCCTGTAGTTTTGCTGACTAAGGTATTTCAATGGAAATGACTGAGATTACAAAGTAACCCAGAGAGGTTAATGCCTCCTGACTCCAAACCAGGACTGCTGACCAATGTTGAGACACGAGGTACAAGAGGAATCCAAGTTTGCAAAAGACAGCTTGAAATCCAGAGGTTTGGAAGGACATGGTTTGTGAATTGCATGGGAGACTAAAAGAGACTGGTGGCACGTTGGCTCAGTAGTTGGCATTACTGCCTCACAGTGCTGTCAGTGCAGAGTTTGCACATTCTCCCCGTGTCTGTGTTGGCTTTCTTCAGGTGCTCCGGTTTCCTCCCACATTCCAAAGATATGCAGGTTAGGTGGATTAGCCTTGCTAGTGTCCAGGGATGTATAGGTTGGGAAATCAGATAGGGTTATAAGGTAGAAGCATGAGTCTGGGTGGGATGCACTTTGGCATCTGCACTGTAGGGATTTTAAAAGGGGTATAGAGGAATATTCAATTATAGAACAAGGAAGATGAGGACTCGTGATAAAGAGTTTTAGTCTTGCAATGAATGTTAACTACTGTGCTTTCCTTGATAGTACCTTTTCTTCGACAAAATTAGAGAAAAGGCAATTTAAAGGTAATAGTTCTGAAGATGAGCAGACCACTGCTGCCGGCACCCCAGGGTGATGAAGCAAAACAGAATGCTTCATTACCGGGAAAAGTGAAAGCTGACCTGTTGATGAAGATGGACAAGAGGGCAACCAATTTCCTGAGCTGCTTTCCCCTACTTGTTATCTAATAGGATTCAACTAGGTGAGTGAACACGATCTGGAAAAGTAAGTTAATATGATATATTGACTCACTCAGTAGACAATATCAATGCAAGCTTAAGGAATATGCAAACAGCTCGAAATGCAAACAGCTTGTAAAAATATGTCGGAAGCAAATTATTCCAAAAACCGACACTGCCAGCAGTATTAAGGGAGCCTCTCACGATTGCCCAAGAAAGCTGCACTGTTCTAATAGGTAAGTTAGGCCTCAGTGTGGGGAATTAGCAATTTATTTTCACAGGCCTGTATCAGATGTGATACAGTAGCAGTTATTGAAATAACTGAGGAGCAAAACTGAAAGATGAAAATAACAAGACATCCTTCCAAACAATGTATGAAAGCGATCACACTGTATTTTTTTCCCTTTTTAATTGATTCATTATCATCTAGCAATGCTGATTTTAATAAAAAAGGAGATATTGCCCATCCCTAACTGTTCTAAAGAAGGTGTTGGCGAGCTGCCAAAAGAATCGCTGGTTGTAAATTGGGGTCTTACTGAATTTTTTTAGTATTTTCTGTGTGCCTGAGATCTCAAGTGGCTGTTGTTACAGCAGTTACTTACCCTCCCCACAAATAAATAATTTGTAAAACAAAGAGAAAAGGCAATTTAAAGCTAATAGTTCTGAAGATGAGCAGACCACCGCTGCCCGGTACCCCAAGTTGATGAAGCAAAATGGAATGCTTTGTTACGCGGAAAAGTGAAAGCTGACCTGACGACGAAGATGGGCAAGAAGGCAACTAATTTCCTGAGCTGCTTTCCTCTCCTTGTTATCTAAAAGGATTCAACTAAGTGAGCGACACAAGCCAAGACTGCCAGCCCCAATAATAAGATACATCAACAAGTACTCAAAGCCTGAAAGGCCACCATGTCAGGGGACAATCTTCACTAGACAGCAACCTCCTTCAGATGGAGGTCTGACCAAAAGAGATTGAGGGAATGCCCAGGGAAGTGTTCCCTGATGCTTTGGCTAGAGAGCAGAATTCTGTCTTTACAATTTTAATTAGGACAATACACCCTGTGTTTACTATCTATTTGTTTTCTGCTGTCAGCAAACCATCCTCAACCATCACTGTTTGCTACATTTTTGTATAATTAACTAAAATATCATACCTCAACTGTTGATTCTTAATAAACTATCTGAACATTCCTGAAATGGTTGACTGTCTGATTTAGGTAACTGTTGCCCAGAATCCTGTGTTCCAATTTTATGACACAGCGACAGAGAAGGAAGGGCAACATATTTCAGAGTCAGGATGGTGTGTAGCTTGAGTGAAACTTGCAAGTGATGGTGTTCCCATGTATCTGCTGTGCTAATCTTTCTTGCTGGTGAAAGTAGAAGTGTTTGGAATGTAGTCTTGACAGAGCCTTGGTGATTTGCTACAGTGCATCTTGTTGGTGCTACACTCTGCTGCCACTGTGTGTCAGTAGTAGAGGTAATGAAGGCTTAAATGTATTGGATGGGATGCCAATGAAGAGCATTGTTTTTCCTTGGACAGAGTTTAGAGCTGTACTCATCCAGGTAAGTGGAGAATATTCCATCATATTTCTGACTAATGCATTATAGATAGTGAACTGGCTTTGGGAAGTTATGAAGTGAGTTACTCAGTGCAGAATTTCCAATCCTTGACATGCTCTTGTAGCAACAATGTTCAGACACCTGATCTAGCTCAAGTTGTAGTCAATGATCAGATGTTAATGATAGGAAATGCCATGATGTTAGTGCTCTTGAATATCAGGGGAAAATCTAAGGGAAGACAGTTAGAGTCTTGCTTGTTGCAGATGGTAGTTGTCTGAAGCTTTTGGGAATGCTAGTTGACACATATCTCTGCCCACACACACCTACTGGTGGATGTTATTTTGGGGCTGGCAATCTCTGCCATGTCACTTACTTCTTGGTCAATAACCATGGGCAACTCCCCATGATGCCAAGGTGACAGTCCTCTTGCCTACCTCCATTTGCAGGTTAATTTCCATTTTCTTGAAGAACCAAAACTTCTTGTTTTCTAAAACACTGTATTGATAATAGGATAGTGTGGTTTACTACTATAACACTGTTATATAAGGCCTCACACTATGCAGGAAATACTATATATGGAATGCTAAGAAAACACAATTGTGAAGGAGATGCTGATTTCCAACAAATTAGAGATATTGACAGATCAAGCAAATTGATAAAACTTTGATAAAAGATTCTCATTGCCAGCAACAGTGAATCCATCCACTATGGACTAATCAATATTGCGATTTCAAAAGGTGGAAAATGAAAATTAACAAAAGACCAAGCAGTCTCGAGCATCTATGTGGAATGAATTCAATGAAAATGCTCATGGAACGCTGCCTTTATATCTGGATAATAGAACACATGTGAAGTGTACTGGAGAGTGTATGAAACATGATAGAGTGGTAAATATAGGATTGTTTTCCACCAATATCTTCAGAGATAAATGGTTAATGCTATGTAAACGGATGCATAACTCCTGGAAAACCTCAACATCTGAATGTAAGAGGGCCATAGAGTTAAGTAGGTCCTGCTACAAAAGTACTAATATGGGAAGCATGTGTTTGTGTGGTGCCATGGGAGCTATGGATCCTGTTGCACAGTGTAAGGGGTGATAGGTATCATACGCTACCAAACTGCATCAACCTGACCTAGATATGTTACAGTTTAACATGGCAACCCTTCATCTATTTATTTCTCTACATATGGTGGGGTAGGTGATGGCACAGTGTTATTATTGCTAGACTATTAACCTAAAAACCCAAAAAGTTCTGGGGACCCGGTTTTGAATTCCGCCACAGCAGATGGTGGAATTTGAATTCAATAACTTAAAAAAAGTTTGTAATTAAGAATCTACTGATCACGATGAAATCATCACTGACTATCAGAAAAACCCATCTGGTTCACTAATATCCTTCAAGGAAGGAAATCTGCCCCCTTACCTGATCTGGCCTACACCTGATTCCAGACCCACAGCAATGTGGTTGACTCTCACCTGCCCTCTGAAATGGCCCAGCAAGCCACTCAGTTGTACCAATTGCTACAGAGTCTCAAAGAAATGAAACCAGATGGATCACTTGGCATCAAACCAGGCACTGGAAAAGACAATGGCAGAAACAGTCCTGTCAACCCTGCAAAGCCCTCCTCACTAACAACTGGGGGCTAGTGCCAAAATTTGGAGAGGCGTCTCACAGACTAGTTAAGCAACAGCCTGACATAGCCATATTCACAGAATCATACCTTACAAACAATGATCCAGACACCACTATCACCATCCCTGGATATGTCCTGTCCCACCGGCAGGGCACACTCAGCAGAGCTGGCAACACAGTGATATACCGTCAGGAGGGTGTTGCTCTCTGAGTCCTTAATGTTAACTCCAGATTCCATGAAGTCTCATGGCTTCAGGTTAAACATGGGCAAGGACACCTCCTGCTAACTACCGAAAAACATTCTCTCTCAGCTGGTGAATTGGCACTCCTCCATGCTGAACAACACTTAGAGGAGGCACTGGGGTTGGCAGGGGCATAAAATGTACTCCAGGTGGGGGACTTCAATGTCTACATCCAACATGGCTCAATAGCAGTACTTCTGATTGACCTGGTTGGGTCCTAAAGGACATAGCTGCCAGACTGGGTCCTCCAGCAGGTGGTGAGGGAACCAACAAGAGGCAAAAACGTACTTGACCTCATCCTTACCAACCTGCCAGCTGCAGTCACATCTGTCCATGATAGTATCGGTAAGAGTAACAACCGCACGTCCTTGTGGAGACAAAGTCCCACCTTCATATTGACAACAACTTCCATCGTGTTGTGTGGCACTATCACTGTGCTAAATGGGGCTGACTTTGCACATATCTAGCAATTCAAGTCTGAACATCCCTGAGGTGCTGTGGGCCATCAACTGTAGCAGAACTGTACTCCAGCACAATCTGTAGCCTCATGGCCTAGCATATTCCCCACTCAACCATTATTATCAAGCCAGGCGATCAACCCTGTTTCAATGGAGAGTGCAGGAGGACATGTCAGGAGCAGCACCAGGCATATCTGAAGATGAGGTATCAACCTGGTGAAGCCACCAACAGGACTACTTGCACACCAAACAGCGAAAGCAGCAAGTGATAGACAGAGCTAAGTGATCCCACAACCAACAGATCAGATCTAAGCTCTGCAGTCCTGCCACATCCAGTCATCAATGGTAATGGACAAGTAAACAACTTACTGGAGGGGGAGGCTCCACAAATATCCCCATCCTCAGTGATGAAAGAGCCCAGCACATCAGTGCAAAAGATAAAGCTGAAGCATTCGCATCAATCTTCAGCCAGAAGTGCCGAGTAGGTGATCCATCCCGGCATCCCCCAGTGGTCTCTATTATTAAAGATACCAGTCTTTAGCCAATTTGATTGACTCCACCTGATATCAAGAAATGGTTGGAGACACGGGATACTGCAAAGGCTATGGGCCCTGACAATATTCCGACAATAGTACTGAAGTTTTGTGCTCCAGAACATGCCACTCCCCTAGCCAAACTGTTCCAGTACAGTTACAACACTGGTATCTACCTGGCAATGTGCCTCTGTACATAAAAAGCAGGACAAATCCAACCCAGCCAATTACCACCCCATCAGTCTCCTCTTGATCATCAGTAGAGTGATGGAAGGTGTCATCAACAGTGCTATCAAGCAGCAATGACCTGCTCAGTGATACCTAGTTTGGGCTCCACCAGGGCCACTCAGCTCCTGACCTCATTACAGTCTTGGTTCAACATGGACAAAAGAGCTGAATTCCAGAGGGGAGGTGAGAGTGATAATCCTTGTTATCAAGGCTGCATTAGACCGATTGTGGCATCAAGAAGCCCCAGCAAAATTGGAATCAAAATTGGGGCAAAACTCTCCGGTGGTTGGAGTCAAACCTGACACATAGGTCGTGGGTGTTGGGGATCAATCATCTCAGCTACATAACATCTCTGCAGAAGTTCCTCAGCATAGTGTCCTCAGCCCAACTACCTTCAGTTGCTTCATCAATGACCTTCCCTCCACCATAAGGTATGAAGTGGGGATGTTCACCAATGATCGCGCAATATTCAGCACCATTTGTGACACCTCAGATACTGAAGCAGTCTGTGTTCAAATGCAACAAAATCTGGACAATATCCAGACAAGTGTCAATGACATACATGACAGACAAATGCCAGCTATGAACATCACCAATAAGAGACAATCTGACCACTGCCTCTTGACATTCAATGGTGTTACCATCAGTGAATCCCTCATGATCAACATCCTGGGGGTTTGCATTGAACAGAAACTCAATGGACTTACCACATATACACCATGGCTACAAGATTAGGACAGATGCTAGCCATACTGCACTGAGTAATTCACCTCCTGACTCCTCAAAGCCTGTCCACCATCTACAGAGCACAAATCAGGAATGTGGTGGAATACGCCCCACTTGCCTGGATGGGTGCAGCTCCAACAACACTCAAGAAGCTTGACACCATCCAGGACAAAGCACCCCTCTTGATTGGCACTACATCCAAAAGCCTCTACTCCCTCCATCATTGATGCTCAGTAGCAACAGTGTGTAGAACATAGGACATAGAACAGTGTACTATCCACAAGATGCATTGCAGAAATTCACCAAAGATCCTCAAATTGCACCTTCCAAACCCACGACCACTACCATCTAGAAGGACAAGGGCAGAATTCATATTGGAATGCCGCCACTTCTAACTTCCCCTCCAAGCCACTCACCATCTTGACTTGGAAATATATTGCCTTTCCTTCATTGTCGCTGGGACAAAATCCTGGAATTCCCTCCCTAATGGCATTGTGAGTCAATGTACAGCCAGTGAACTGCAGCGGTTCGAGAAGGCAGCTCACCACCACCTTCTCAAGGGCAGCAAGGGATGGGCAAGATAACAGACAAGATGCCCACATCCCATAAATGAATTTTTAAAAAAATTTTGGAATTAAAATTACAACAAAGTTAGCATTGATGCTTATGACAGGTGTTGGATGGATGTAAATGTTTATTGCCATCTTCTGCAGGACCCTGCCTGACAATTGCTTCACCCTTCTCCAGAATTTATAACAGGTACATTCTTACAGTTCCTCTGGAGGGCGGAGAGGAATTTCTTCTTGGAGTTAAGAAAGCACTTTGTCGTATTTCCCACTTCAAAATTTTTAAGGTTGGAAGCATCATCGGCAGTGCTGTGTGGGTCACCCAGATGTCTCAGGTATTTTACATCTGCACCTCTGGTACACTTTTTGAGAAGTGAGCTGAAATGAAGGTTGGGCATTTATGATAATTTTCAGTGGATTGGCATACAAGAAAAAGATAGGAATAGGCCATTCTGCTCTTGATCCTGTTCTATTATTCAATTAGATCATGGCGATCTTCATCCTACTTTTGCAGCCCCACCTCAGAGTCATATCCCCTAAAACATTTGACTTGAAAAATATCCTGTGAATTTTAGAAATAGAATCATGTTTAAGGTAGGGCTTTGTATTCTGTAACTAAATACATCTTAGTCTGACACTGAATTGAGGAATTGGGTGGTAGGAAGAGACTCTTGACACAGTTACACACTGTATGTATCTTAGACAGACAGAATGCCTCAAAACTATTTTGTGGAAGAATAGGGGGAGTGTGTTTTAGAGTTTTAGTCAATATTTATCCATCAAGCATATCCCTCAGACTATTTTCATCTTGTTCATTGCCGAGATTCCGTGAATATCTGCAATTTCCTATATTGACTTCTTGCTTCTGTTTCACTAAATTCCAACCATTTATGAAAGCCTGCAAGATTCCCAACTGATCCCTCAATGGTCATTGCCACACTACTGCTTGTGGGGGCTCACACTGGGCAGATTGGCTCCTCTATTTCCTACACTACATCAAAACAAAACACACACACACACAGACACACAGACACACACACACACACACACACACACACACACACACACACAGTATTGCTGGAATGTGCTTTGGGAAATCCTGGGGTTTTGAAAGGTGCGGAAGAAAAGTCTTGATAATTTCCTTTGATTTTGGGCTTGGAGCTGCACAGCAGTGATTCATTACTTAGTAAAAAGAAAAAAAATGTTTAAAAGATTTTTTTTGCCAAGGGGCCAATATTTTTACGATGTACCTTGTGTAATGGTTTCACAATATGGTCGGCTTAACCCTAGTGAAATCATTCACACCTTATGTGTGTCCATTGTTAATGCCAGAGTTGAATTGACTAGCATGCGGTGAATGTGTTACATGGTTGGAAGCACCACCGTGATGTATAGAACTATTAATCAGAAACTGTAGAGGCCCGGGGTTCAAACCCCACCATGATGGTGGGGGGAGTTTAACCTTTATAAATCTGCATTAAAAAGCTGTCTCATTAACTATGATCCTGAAGCTGCCTGATTGTTGCAAAAATAAATTTAGCTTCACTAATGCCTTCAGGGAAGGAAATTTTCCATCCTTACCTGATGTTGGTCTATATGTCACTCCAGACCCACTCAAAGTCCCTTTATTCTTAACACCTCTCTGAAATGGCCGGCAATCCACTTGGTTTTGACAAAACGTCTAGGAAAATAAATTTGTTGTTTGAGCATACGCTCCACCTTCAAACCTACAACTCCAAACAAACTAATCTCCAAATTCTGAGACTTAGGTCTCTGCTTCCACCCTCTGCAACTAGATCCCTGACTTCTTGTCCCACGGATTGCAATCAGTAACAACAGGTGACAACACCTCCACCACAACAATCCTCAACACCAGTGCCCCGCAAGGATGCATACTCAGCCCTCTTACTGTACTCGCTGAACACTCATGGCTGTGTGGCCAAGTTTCGTCTGAACCCCGCCTGCAAGTTCACCGACAAAACCACCATTGTAGGCCAGATACCAAACAGAGTCGAAGCAGAATACAGGAACAAGGTAGAGTGCTTGGTGACATGGTGCACAAATAACAATCTCTCCCTCAATATCAGCAAAAATAAAGAGCTGATCATCGACTTCAGGAAGCAAGGACAACACACTTCCACCTAAATTGATGGAGATGAGGTTGAAATGGTTAAGAGCGTCAAGTTCCTAGGAGTGACAATCACAAACAATCTGTCCTGGACCACCCACGCTGATGCGAAAGTCAGAAAGGCACAACACTGCCTCTTCCCCCTAGAGGCTAGAGAAATTCAGCCTGTCCATGAGCACCCTCACCAACATTTATAGAAGTACTACAGAAAGCATTCTTTCTGGATGCACCGCATCTAAATAATAGACAAAAAAACAGACATAGCTTTCTGCACCAAACATCTATGTGGCCAGACTGACACTGCAGAATGATACAATGGGAAGTGTGGGCGTTATAACCAAATCTTAGTTCTGCGGGGCCCATACAGTTCAACTGACCTTATGTAAGCATTCTGAAGCCAGCAGACTGCTAGCCATGATCCCCAAACCCTGACATTCCCACGTTGCAAAGATTCAGAATACCAGGAATGCAAACCGCACTGGGAATCTCAAGAATGTGAAAACAAGCAGCTAAAGCTGCAGGAATAACAGAGTTACTGGGAGTTGAAATGATCATTAGCAGCACTGAGGGAAAGTTGACAAAATAGAAATATTTGATAAATACTAGAAAGATAGGAGAGTCACAATAACAAAATGAACTGATTTTCAGAATTTGCAAGTAACCAAGGAATTTCAGGAATGGTCAGAATACCAAGGAGTTCTGGAAATGTAAACATGGGAAATTTTACCAATTTTGATTCCGGGAACACCATAAAATCCTAAATAAAAATGAAGAACATTAGCTCATGAGGTACATCAGAAAATAAACAGTCATTGTGGTTATGGCCACACCGTATTTGTGTCCATGTTCCTTAATACTCTTTTGAGTCTGACTTGAAGCCTTGAGGCATCAGCTTGCAATAGGGACAGACATTATAAACCCAGCTCCACACTTGGATTCTACTTCAGAGTTAGAATGTGAGGATTTCAGAAGATAACACTAAAATGAAGATAAACTCCACAACAGTGTTGCTCATGAACTGAAGCAACAATTGAAGCTGCAAACTGCAGGAAAAGACAAAGAAGCCAAATCTGAAATGTTAATGGTTTCAAAACAGTTGCCTCATTCCATACAACTGCACAAATTAGCAACAGGAATTGGCCATTGAACTGCTCTGACCTGCTTCACCTTTCAGTAAGCTGATTACTGTATCTAGCCCAAATCCTGCCTTTGCCAATAACCTTTCAGCCCACGTTTACGACAAATTTATCCAGCTCGGCCTCAAAAATACTCAAGGCTGAAAGTGGCTAACGGGCTCTTCATTGTCTGATCAAAACGAGTACATGAAGATGTGTGCACTTTGACATAGACTAAATTTATTAGCTTAATCTAATTTAGATATCTGCTGGCTACTGAGTGAGCCTATTAGCTTAAACTGCTTTAGACAGGCGACAAGCGAATTTCAATGCTTTCTGCCTTTTGGGTACTCTTGTGCGATGCTTGCATTTGGAGTTCTATCTCTGTTTTCACTACACAGGTCTGATGGAGGAAGGTTCCCTGAGCTGGGAAATGTCCCCAGTTTTAATAGTATTCTGAAACTGGTATTATGTGCTGTAATGCCTTCTCTAAGTACTTTTCCCAAACATTCCTTTGTACAAAAACAGGTACAGGAGTCTCTGTGTCATTGCACAACAGTCTGTTTAGAAGTCCAGCCAAGGTCATTACGGTTACCTTCCACCAAAACAGGCTGTTGTTATACTAACAGAGATAATGGGAACTGCAGATGCTGGAGAATTCCAAGATAACAAAATGTGAGGCTGGATGAACACAGCAGGCCAAGCAGCATCTCAGGAGCACAAAAGCTGACGTTTCGGGCCTAGACCCTTCATCAGAGAGGGGGATGGGGAGAGGGAACTGGAATAAATAGGGAGAGAGGGGGAGGCGGACCGAAGATGGAGAGTAAAGAAGATAGGTGGAGAGAGTATAGGTGGGGAGGTAGGGAGGGGATAGGTCAGTCCAGGGAAGATGGACAGGTCAAGGAGGTGGGATGAGGTTAGTAGGTAGCTGGGGGTGCGGCTTGGGGTGGGAGGAAGGGATGGGTGAGAGGAAGAACCGGTTAGGGAGGCAGAGACAGGTTGGACTGGTTTTGGGATGCAGTGGGTGGGGGGGAAGAGCTGGGCTGGTTGTGTGGTGCAGTGGGGGGAGGGGACGAACTGGGCTGGTTTAGGGATGCAGTAGGGGAAGGGGAGATTTTGAAACTGGTGAAGTCCACATTGATACCATATGGCTGCAGGGTTCCCAGGCGGAATATGAGTTGCTGTTCCTGCAACCTTCGGGTGGCATCATTGTGGCAGTGCAGGAGGCCCATGATGGACATGTCATCTAGAGAATGGGAGAGGGAGTGGAAATGGTTTGCGACTGGGAGGTGCAGTTGTTTGTTGCGAACTGAGCGGAGGTGTTCTGCAAAGCGGTCCCCAAGCCTTCGCTTGGTTTCCCCAATGTAGAGGAAGCCGCACCGGGTACAGTGGATGCAGTATACCACATTGGCAGATGTGCAGGTGAACCTCTGCTTAATGTGGAATGTCATCTTGGGGCCTGGGATAGGGGTGAGGGAGGAGGTGTGGGGACAAGTGTAGCATTTCCTGCGGATGCAGGGGAAGGTGCCGGGTGTGGTGGGGTTGGAGGGCAGTGTGGAGCGAACAAGGGAGTCACGGAGAGAGTGGTCTCTCCGGAAAGCAGACAGGGGAGGGGATGGAAAAATGTCTTGGGTGGTGGGGTCGGATTGTAAATGGCGGAAGTGTCGGAGGATGATGCGTTGTATCTGGAGGTTGGTAGGGTGGTGTGTGAGAACGAGGGGGATCCTCCTAGGGCGGTTGTGGCGGGGGCGGGGTATGAGGGATGTGTTGCGGGAAATACGGGAGACGCGGTCAAGGGCGTTCTCGATCACTGTGGGGGGAAAGTTGCGGTCCTTAAAGAACTTGGACATCTGGGATGTGCGGGAGTGGAATGTCTTATCGTGGGAGCAGATGCGGCGGAGGCGGAGGAATTGGGAATAGGGGATGGAATTTTTGCAGGAGGGTGGGTGGGAGGAGGTGTATTCTAGGTAGCTGTGGGAGTCGGTGGGCTTGAAATGGACATCAGTTACAAGCTGGTTGCCTGAGATGGAGACTGAGAGGTCCAGGAAGGTGAGGGATGTGCTGGAGATGGCCCAGGTGAACTGAAGGTTGGGGTGGAAGGTGTTGGTGAAGTGGATGAACTGTTCGAGCTCCTCTGGGGAGCAAGAGGCGGCGCCGATACAGTCATCAATGTACCGGAGGAAGAGGTGGGGTTTGGGGCCTGTGTAGGTGCGGAAGAGGGACTGTTCCACATAACCTACAAAGAGGCAGGCATAGCTGGGGCCCATGCAGGTGCACAGCTACCTAGAATACACCTCCTCCCACCCACCCTCCTGCAAAAATTCCATCCCCTATTCCCAATTCCTCCGCCTCCGCCGCATCTGCTCCCACGATAAGACATTCCACTCCCGCACATCCCAGATGTCCAAGTTCTTTAAGGACCGCAACTTTCCCCCCACAGTGATCGAGCACGCCCTTGACCGCGTCTCCTGTATTTCCCGCAACACATCCCTCACACCCCGCCCCCGCCACAACCGCCCTAAGAGGATCCCCCTCGTTCTCACACACCACCCTACCAACCTCCGGATACAACGCATCATCCTCCGACACTTCCGCCATTTACAATCCGACCCCACCACCCAAGACATTTTTCCATCCCCTCCCCTGTCTGCTTTCCGGAGAGACCACTCTCTCCGTGACTCCCTTGTTCGCTCCACACTGCCCTCCAACCCCACCACACCCGGCACCTTCCCCTGCAACTGCAGGAAATGCTACACTTGTCCCCACACCTCCTCCCTCACCCCTATCCCAGGCCCCAAGATGACATTCCACATTAAGCAGAGGTTCACCTGCACATCTGCCAATGTGGTATACTGCATCCACTGTACCCGGTGCGGCTTCCTCTACATTGGGGAAACCAAGCGAAGGCTTGGGGACCGCTTTGCAGAACACCTCCGCTCAGTTCGCAACAAACAACTGCACCTCCCAGTCGCAAACCATTTCCACTCCCCCTCCCATTCTCTAGATGACATGTCCATCATGGGCCTCCTGCACTGCCACAATGATGCCACCCGAAGGTTGCAGGAACAGCAACTCATATTCCGCCTGGGAACCCTGCAGCCATATGGTATCAATGTGGACTTCACCAGTTTCAAAATCTCCCCTTCCCCTACTGCATCCCTAAACCAGCCCAGTTCGTCCCCTCCCCCCACTGCACCACACAACCAGCCCAGCTCTTCCCCCCCACCCACTGCATCCCAAAACCAGTCCAACCTGTCTCTGCCTCCCTAACTGGTTCTTCCTCTCACCCATCCCTTCCTCCCACCCCAAGCCGCACCCCCAGCTACCTACTAACCTCATCCCACCTCCTTGACCTGTCCGTCTTCCCTGGACTGACCTATCCCCTCCCTACCTCCCCACCTACACTCTCTCCACCTATCTTCTTTACTCTCCATCTTCGGTCCGCCTCCCCCTCTCTCCCTATTTATTCCAGTTCCCTCTCCCCATCCCCCTCTCTGATGAAGGGTCTAGGCCCGAAACGTCAGCTTTTGTGCTCCTGAGATGCTGCTTGGCCTGCTGTGTTCATCCAGACTCACATTTTGTTATCTTGTTATTATACTAAACCTGTTTTTCATGTGTTTGCCTATTTGCCATGTTCAATTAACTCTTGATTAACTCTTAACAATCTGGTTTGAAGTTGTCATGTTTTAACCTAACACTATAGGGATTCTGTTTCCACCATCTCTTCAGAATGAGAAATCCAAAGTCCCATGGCCGTCAGTCTGAAAGAATAATTCGTCTCATCTTTATATAACAAAGTGTGAAGCTGGATGAACACAGCAGGCCAAGCAGCATCTCAGGAGCACAAAAGCTGACGTTTCAGGCCTAGACCCTTCATCAGAGAAGGGGTTGGGAGAGGGTTCTGGAATAAATAGGGAGAGAGGGGGAGGCGGACCGAAGATGGAGAGAAAAGAAGATAGGTGGAGAGGAGAGTATAGGTGAGGAGGTAGGGAGGGGATAGGTCAGTCTGGGGAAGACGGACAGGTCAAGGAGGCGGGATGAGATAGTGGGTAGGAAATGGAGGTGCGGCTTGAAGTGGGAGGAAGGGATGGGTGAGAGGAAGGACAGGTTAGGGAAGCGGAGACAGGCTGGGCTGGTTTTGGATGCAGTGGGGGGAGGGGACGAGCTGGGCTGGTTGTGTGATGCAGTGGGGGAAGGGGAGATTTTGAAGCTGGTGAAGTCCACATTGATACCATTGGGCTGCAGGCTTCCCAAGCGGAATATGAGTTGCTTCTCATCTTTATCTTAAATTGGTGATTCCTTACTTATAAGTCCATTTATCTGTTCGTTCCTGTCGTTCATGTATTTTTTTTCTACCAGTTATAAAACCCCAAAAGCATAATGAAACTAAAAAAGAGCTCTGATTTTAATGTCAGTGACTACTTTTCTTTAATTTTGTTTAGTTTAGTTCTTTAATTGTAATGGCGATTGCACTCTGTTCCATAAAACCATCAAAGATAGAGCTTTCACTTGGGTCATCTTCAGTACGCAGGTACTCAGTGAGAAATCTGCGTCACTGCTTTGCGGGTTAAAGTCCTATAGGGTATGGCTTATCATTGAGTGTCTCCTGGTGTGATGGTAGTTGCCTACCTCTGGACTGGGAGGCTCAGGTTCAAGTCCCACCTGTGGCAGAAGTGTGGAACAACATCACTGAACAGGTTATCCAGTCATATAGTCATAGAGCTGTAGAGTGCGGAAACAGACCCTTCGGTCCAACCTGTCCATGCCAACCAGATATCCTGAATCAACTTAGTTCCATTTGCCAGCACAAAAACAAAGTTGCTGGAAAAGCTCAACCGTTCTGGCAGCATCTGTGAAGGAAATAACGGTGTTAACATTTTGGGTCTGGTGACCCTTCCTCAGTTCACCAGACCTGAAACGTTAACTCTGTTTTTCCTTCACAGACACTGCCAGATCGGCTGAGCTTTTCCAGCAACTTTGTTTTTGTTCCTGATTTACAGCATTCGCAGTTCTTTCATTTTCATTTTCCATTTACCAGTGTATGGTCCTTATCTCTCTAAACCATTTCTAATTGTACACCCATCCGGATTCCTTTTAAATGTTGCAATTGTACCAGCCTCCACCACTTCCTCTGATAACTCATTCCATACGCGCACCTACCCCATGTGAAAAAGTTTCCCCCTGGGTTCCTTTTAAATCTTCCCACTCTCACTTAAACCTATGCCTTCTAGATTAGGACTCCACTACCCCAGGGAAAAGACCTTGGCTTTTCACCCTATCCATGCCCCTCATGATCTTATAAACCTATACAAGGTCACCCCTCAGCCTCCAACTCACCTGGGAAAATATTCCCGGCCCATTCAGCCTCTTTCTATAGTTCAAATCCTCCAATCTTGGCAACATCTTTGTAAATATTTTCTGAACACTTTCAAGTTTCATAGCATACTTCCTATGGCAGGGAGACCAGAAATGAACACACTATTCCAAAAGTCGCCTAACCAATGTCCTGTACGGCTGTAACATGGCCTCCTACTTCCTACAGTCAAGGCACTGATCAAGAAAGGTCAGCATGTCAGACACCTTCTTCACTATCCAGTCTACCTTTATTCGGAAAATCAATGACAGTGAAATGACAGCGGAGACTGGCACTGGATAAAATGGAATTACAGCCTGGGGTAGGAAAAAAGCTTGTCATCATACCTCAGCTTAGTTATAGAGCTGACTGGTTAGTCATCTCCAGTCTGCCAATTTTGCATGTTTGTAACATTCCCAAAATGATTTCAGTGAGTTTCCAAGGACTGACTAGAATGTGCAAGCAAGGTTAAGCCTATACTGCAGGGAGTTGGATTAAAGACTAAGAGTAGCAGTGTCCTTATTGGTGATGAAGCTGGTTTTGCAAATGAGGAGTCATTAGGGACCCTTGTAACCAATGGTTCATTTGTTCTTTCCCATTTATGGTTATGTAACTTCAATGATGACAAGCAGTTTTGTCCTTGCTCCCTTACAGAGAGATGGCACTTGGTCCTATTAGTGGCCCTTTTTGACAAGGCCTTGGCAGAACAGCAAAAGCCCCTTAAGCTTGTAAAGGGAAGCTGCTGGAGAGGGCTACATGGGCTATCAGGCTGGAGTTTATACAGTAGAGCGTGGCACTAGCTGATTTCAGCATTCATCTGGAGGTGTAAGATGGATCGTGTCCACAGGCGCACCATGTACACTTTGGATAAGTGGGGGAAGAAAGTTCCCAACATTGTTTTCATCCTGGTGGCCATAGCTGTGCGCAGGCCCTCGGCATCCAAACACTAAGCATCACTATGCACTGAGGTTCTACCTGTTGCAGTGTTGCAAAGAACGGGACCAGGCTCGCTGCCATGGAATACATCAAGTAGTTGGACCATTCTGTATCAGCTGTTCTTTGTGGAGAAATTTGCAAAGAAAAACATCTTTGACCACAAGTCCCATCAGGAAGTGGTCAGTGTATGGTGCCCTCATGATCCTGCTGGGAAAGGAGAGGATGGATCCTGTTGGGTTGTTCCCTAAACAGACTGTCAAGGTATTTGGCAGAATGCCTTAATGCCAGAACTTTCTAACAAGCACTGATACTGGTTATGAGAAGGGCACTACCTGTGAGATCCTCCTTGTCTGCCCAGTCAGTCTGTGTCACCACACACTGCCCTGGACGTGGCTGCAGGGCTTTGGTCGAGGTGGAGACTGTAACACATCTTCTGGAATGTGCCTTTGCAAAGGAAGTCTGGACAGAGATGCAGAGGCTTTTGTTGAGGTTCATCCTGAGCTGCTCTGTGATGCAGGACTCTGTCCTCTATGGTATGTTCCTGGGATGCACATGAAGATAAACATAGAATGAACCTGGAGGTCCATCGACTCAGTGAAAGGCACTCTTTCGTCGCCCAAAACCTGTTGGTCTTCCAGAGCAAGGAGTTGACTTTGTTGCAGAGTGCACGTTCCAAGGTCTGGGACTACTTACGGATGCTGTAAAGCTTGGGAAAGCTGCCGCAAAAACGCAGCAGGAAAAGGCCACTGTTTGAGGTCTGTCTGCTGAAGTTAAATGGGGGCCCATTCAGCTATTGGGCCCTCCTGATGCCTGAAATATTAGTAAATATAATCTTGCACAGTTAAGAAATATCTTTGGGTTGCTTACTGGATAGAATCAAACTCCAATGTTTGCTTCTTCACTTGCTACTGTACAGAATTGAACTACTTCAGTGACTATATACATATATAAAGGCATTTTTATAAATAAAGTGTATGTTTGAAATTAAAAAAAAACAAAAGATACAAATCTATCCTATTTTGTGGCCTGGTAAAAGCAGGCACAACAGGAGAACTAATCTTTCATCCCCCGTGGGTAGGGACTATTGGGTTGTCATGTTACAGATTGGCCTGATTTGCAGCCTGATGCAGGGAGATCAGTGTTGAAAAGACCGTGCTGGGAATTGAGATAAGGTTCAGCCAGACATTCACTCAATATTGTCGAATATGAATGACACAGAGGAGGAAAGCAATGTGCAAGGTTGGGGTGGTGCAGGGAAGGGAAGTTCAGAGCTTATGGCTTGGATTCAGAAGACACCGGGACAATGATGGAGGGATCTAATTCAGAGTGCTGGTATGTTGCCAGGTTGTGGAGTGGGAGGGGATTACAGATTTCAAGGGGAAAGGAGAGTTAAGGCCATGGGGTGGGGGTTTGTAAACAAGGAAGTTAATTTAAATGTGAAGCAGTTGCTCAAGTGGGAGCCAAAGCTGATCCTGTGGCAAAGTGAAGGCAAGTGGTAGGGGATTTATTGGGATACTTGCAGCAGAGTTTTAGATGATCTCAAGTTTAGGGTGAGTAGAATTCGAGAGGCCAGCAGGAGGACATCAGAATGGTTCAGTCCAGTGGGGTCAAAGGCAAGGATGATGGTTTCAACAGTATTTGAGGTGAGGCAGGGGCAGTCCTGGGTTATCTTATAGAAGTGGAAATAGGCATACTTAGAAGGGGGCATGCAGGTATAAGTGATGGGGCAGAGGTCTGGGTTGAGAATGATTTGACATAGAGGGGGTACGGAGGGATGAAGAACATCTAAGAAAATAGGATGGACTTCTAGAAAACTCCCCAGAAGACCCTATATCCCACAGCAAATGTCACATCTAAAAAGGCTTCTTATTCTGAGGTGGGTATGCTGAGGTAATAAATTTCCTAATTGGAGCTATCCACCTAGGTAGGAGAACTGTGACCCATTAGCCTGGATTGCGACAACATTTAATTTAATTGGTGGAAGTTTATGCTCATTCACTACTGGATGTGAGGTGAGCAGTCTAATAATTTAGAGTACGCAGTCTGGTCAGACACAGGCGGCAAGATGGCTCAGTGGTTAGCACTGCTGCCTCACAGTGCCAGGGACCTGGGTTCAATTCCACCCCTGGGCGACTGTCTGTGTGGAGTTTGCACATACTCCCCGTGTCAGCGTGGGTTTCTTCCGCGTGCTCCGGTTTCCTCCGACAGCCCAAAAATTTGCGGGTTAGGTGATTTGGCCATGCTAAATTGCCCGTAGTGTTCAGGGGTGTGTAGATTAGGGGGGTGGGTCTGGGTGGGACGCTGTTTGTGTCAGTGTGGACTTGTTGGGCCAAAGGGCCTGTTTCCACACTGTAGGGATTCTATGAAAGAAGGCAAACCATGATGGTAGTTTGCCTATAATCCTGGTCCAACGTAAATCCATCATCATTTACATCCAGACATCACGCCCCTCAGCCTTGGTGTCAATCCAATTGCCCACACATAGGTCACGGGCCTTTCAACTAGAACAGCATGGACAATCTGGAGGGAGGTACAATGAGGGAAAGTGAGATCCGACTTGCTGACACAGTCCACAAAATCAGTGGTGGAAGCGGTGAGCTGGTCAGGAAGGAGATTGACAAAGTTTGCCTCAGTGTGTACCCTGGGTGGGGAGCTGTCTGACAGCAAGGGAGTGGGAGATTAAGAAGGGTTTCTGCTCATGGTGAACCAGCAGTCAGTAAGCCTCTTGCTGAATGCCAGCAGAGGCACAGTATGGGCTTCTCTAAGATAGTGAGGTGAATGAGGTACCACCCAATCCAAATGATTTAATGTTGGCACTTTTCCTGTGGGAAATACTTCACAGGGGCGTGTGCAGCCAGCTAGTCTCAACATCAGGGTGTAACTGACCAGGGAGGTGCCAAGGAACCTAGTTACCTGGAATATCTCCTGAAAGGACGTTTCGTCCAACTGAAGTCCCATCTGCCCTCTCAAGTTGCTATGAGAAATCCCTCTGTCTCTGTTTGAAAAATAGCAAGGGAGTCCTGCCCCAAGTCCTGGCCGATATTTCTTCCTGAACCAATATCTACAGCAGACCACCTGGTCGTTTACCACATTGGTGCTTGTGGGATTCTGTTGTGCACAGATTCACAGCTGCGTTTCCTAAATTGTAACAGGGACTACGCTTCCAAAAGTACCTTCTCTGACTGCAAAATGCCACTTACTCTTCAATTCGCTGAAGCTTTTTAGCCAGGAAGCTGATAGAAACATGCAGGCTGCCCGTGCACCCCTCAGTAACCTTGTCCAGAAATGAGCCATAAATAGGAATGTGATGCGATCGACACCAGTTTAATTGGGGTAGTGTAGATTGTAATCTGCCTGAGTGGCTAAAATAATGGTAATGATTTGAAGCTATAGACCGCTGCTGGTTTGATTCATGAGGCTAATGACTAGAGTCAGCAAAATGAACTGCAATGAGAATCTGTGACATCATCTACAACTCTCTGCAAGCCATAATGTGGCCTTCCATTTAATCTGCAATCTCCACCACATTCTCCTGAGGCCAGGCCAGCTCTTTCTTTGAAGTATCAATGATAGAGTGACTGTGACACTGGCAACGACAGGTTTTTACACCTCTTCTGCGAACCTAGTGATGTCGCTTAGCTGGATTTCCAAAAGCTATTCAATAAAGGTGTCACATAAAAGATCACTACCCAAGGTTAGAGCTCATGGTGCTGGGGAGAATATATTAGCATGGATGGAACTAAGAGGAATCAGAAAGTCAGGAAAAGTGGATCATTTTCAAAATGGTGATGAAATTGTGGGGTGCCTCACAGATCAGTGCTGGGTCCTCAACTCTTTTTCTTATTAGTTCACAGGATGAGGGCGTCGCTGGCCAGGCAGCATTTATTGCCCATCCCTAATTGCCCAGAGGGCAGCTCAGAGTCAACGAATTTATTGTGGGTCTGGAGTCACACGTAAACCAGACAGGGTAAGGATGGCAGCTTCCTCCCCTAAAGGACATAAGTGAGCCAGATGGGTTTTTCCAACAATCGACAACAGGTTCATGGTCATCTCAAATTCTTAATTCCAGATATTTTATTGAATTCAATTTCCACCATTTGCTGTGGCAGTATTCGAACCCAGGTCCTCCGAATATTATCCGGGTCTCTGGATTAACAGTCCAGCAATAACACCGTACCAGCCAATCAAAATAAGGAAGTCAGAGCGAGTGCACTGTGGTGTGAAGTGAGGCATTCGGGTGAGCAGTAGGTGTCTCAAAGGGTGAGCAGTGATTGCTGTTAGCCAGTTTTTTAGTGTTCATTCTTACTTAACCAAAGGCTTTCAATTTAACACTGTTTACAAGGATGTTTCCACGGTTGGAGGGTTTGATTGATAGGGAGAGGCTGAATAATCTAGGGCTATTTACCCTGGAGTGTCGGGAGCTGAAGGGTGGCCTCATAGATGTTTAGAAAGTCATGAGGAGCAATGATAGCATCAGTAGGCATGGTGTTTTCCGCAACGTAGGGGAATCCAAAACTAGAGGGCATAGGTTTAAGGTAAGATTTAAAAGGGATCTAAGGGGCAACTTTTTCACACAGAGGGCGGTGCGTGTATGGAACCAGCTGCCGGAGGAAGTGGCAGAGGCTGGTACAATTACAACATTTAAAAGGCATCCGGATGGGCATATGAATAGGAAGGACGTAGAGGGATATGGGCCAAAGGCTGGCAAATGGGACTAGATTAATCTCGGATGTCTGGACGGTCGGTATGGATGAGTTGGACTGAAGGGTCTGTTTCCGTGCTTTCCATCGTTACGACTCTATGGTGAGGTATTTTAGAAATTATCCAGCTGGATTTTTCAGATTTGCCACAGACACAGCATTTTCTCCCTATTAAATTTTCAGGATCTCTGAGTTCTGCAGGTTATTCTAATTAAGATTGAGGGTTGAGCATGTGACAAACTCTACCGCTGACCTTCAGTTTATTGAATTCAATTTTCCATTCATATTTTAGGACATGGACATTGTCAATGTTGATTGGCCACCTTTCATTTGGCTCAGAAAGTGATGGAGAATAAGTTTGGACTATTACCCAGATCCTCAAGACAACTGGATGATGTCATAACACATGGAGCACCTGTAAAACTGAAAGAATTGAAGATAGAATGTATAAAGAGGTGGTCACGCAGTAGGCTGACTCCACAGGCAGACAGGGAATGGATGACCAACAGGCAGAGGAAGACGACCAGACAGGCAGTGTAGGAATTCCCTGTGGCTATTCCCCCGATAAACAGATATCCGGCTTTGGATACTGTTAGTGGGACTGGTCTCTCAGAGGAAAATAGCAACAACCAAATTCATGGCACCACGCTCGGCTATACTGCATGGAAAGGGAGCAAAAGGTGTGAGAATGCAATGGTTATGGGGGATTCAATTGTAAGGAAAATATGTAGGCACAGTGGCTCAGTGGTTAACACTGCTGTACCAGGGATCCAGGTTCAATTCCCGCCGCAGGTGACTGTGAGGAGTTTGCGTGTTCTCCCGGTGTGTGTGGGTTTCTTCCCACAGTCCAAAGATGTGCAGGTTAGGTGGATTGGCCATGCTAAATAAAGGGCAATGGGGATAAGGTGGGCAGGGTCTTGGTGGGATGCTTTGTGAAGGGTTTGTGCAGACTTGATGGGCCAAATGGCCTCTTTCCGCACTGTAGGGATTCTATAATTTCTGTGGCCACAAATGAGACTACAGTATGATATGTTGCCTCCCTGATACTGGGGTCTAGGATGTCTCAGAGTGGCTAGAGGATGCCACAGACAGGACTGTGAACAGCAATTGGTTGTGGTGCACATTGTTAAAAAAGAGCTGAGGCCCTAAAAACAGAAAATATGCAATAAGATGCGCTAGTCTGTGTCAAAATAGCAGGATATAGTGGAAGAACACACGGCTAAAGATATAGTGTGAGGGGAGAGTTTCAAATACTTGGGACCAGTTCTGGGGGTAGGGAAGATATGGTGGGATGAGCACAAACTGAACAGCCTGTCCCTTGGCATTACTGGATTACTGGGCCTGAAATGGGAACTCTGCTTTGTCTCCACAGATCTGCCGAGTCAAGGGGCAGGCACTGGCTGAGTGATATTATCAGTAGCTGATTAATCCAGAAATTCAGCGAATGCTCTGGGCTTCTGGGTTCAAATCGAGCCACAGCTGATGATTGAATTGGTATCCAATAAAAATCTGAAATTAAGAGCCTACTGATCACCATGAAACTATTGCCAACTGTTGGAAACACAAATCCGGTTCACTGATGTCCTTTCGAGAAGGAAACTGCCATCCTTACCTGGTCTAGCCTATATGTGACTCCAGACCCACAGCAATGCATTGAACTCTTAACTTGGATGGGCAATAAGTGCTGGCTGAGCCAGAGACATGCATATCCTATGAATGAGTATTTTAAAAAAGTTTTCCAGAAATTTCTGATTCCCAATATTTGCAATTCTTTAGTTTTTTGCAGAGAGAAAAAGATTGGGTAAAGGTCAGCATGGGAGGATCAATACCTTCTAATGGTGACCATTAATAGATGACAGCGTGTTGTTGTCATAGCAATCCATGTCTAGTGTATGGAGGTTGAGGCAAGGACATGGAAGTAAGCACTAAGGCCCTAAAATTATTAAACTTGATATGGAGTCCTGAAGGCTGCAGCATCCCCAGGCAGAAAATGTGGTGCTGTTCTTGTAACTTGCACGAAGTTTCACTGGAGCACTGCAGCAAGCCTGAGGCAGAGATGTTGGCCAGGGAACAGGGTGATGTGTTGTAGTAGCAGGCAACAGTAACCTCAGGCTCATTTTTGCAGATAGAATGTAGATGTTCTGCAATGCAGTTGCCCAGTCTGTTTTTCATCTCCCCAGTCAGCCTGTCCAAATCACACTGCCACATCTCTGCACCCCCATCGCAGTCCCACCCAGATTTGTGTCATCTGCAAATTTCGAGAAATTGTATTTAGTTCCCTCGTCTAAATTGTTGTGAATTGGTGGGATCTTAGTATTGATCCCTGTGGTGCTCTACTAGTCACTGCCTGCCATTCAGAATAGGGTCAGTATTTTCCAATTCTTGTTTCCAGTCTGCTAGCCAAGTCTAAGATGTGGGTATTCATTTAGGACTGTGATGACGAGAAATGTCTTCACCCAGAGAGTGGTGACCCTGTGGAATTCTATGCCTTAGATAGCGGTTGAGGCCAAAGCGTTGAATGTTAGATATATTTTACAGGGCTGAAGCTTCAAAGGGAATGGAGAGAAAGCGGGAACATAGGACTGAGTTGGATGATCAACCATGATCGTATTGAATGATCAAATGGCCTACTCCTGCTCCTATTTTCTGTATTTTTATGTTTCTAGATCTAGCAGCAGTGCAAAGATGGCAGACTTCCCTCCTTAAAATACATTGGTGGGCCAGTTGAAATGCTGTGCTAACTTGGTAGCATTTTACTGGCAATGGGCATTTCAATTTCTGGACTTTTCTCCCCCTGAATTTAAATTGTCAAAGTGATATTCGAATTTAATGCTCTTTAGGTTATTGTACCCAGGTCTCTGGAGCAGGCCCAGTAGACCGACCACCACACTGTCGAAAAGATTTTTAATCAAATGGGTTGGACATGTTGTGATATCCTTCCTGGGCAGATAGGACATCAGTCCAGGCCTTCTGACCCAGAGGTATGGACACTACCACAGCACCATATAACCTCTTAGTTAATTATATTCATTATTCTCCTTCTCTGAATTAATTAAATCAATTTGGAAAGGACGCAAGTGAGACAAATGTTACTGTGCATTTGGAGTAAAGGCACTGATTGCAATTGGTGCTCAAACTAAGTGGCGATGAATCAACAAAAGTTGAGGAATGAAACATTAAAGTGGCTTTTTCTTTTGTTGTATACCTTTATTTTATGCACCAGTACTTCATAATTAATTCAAAGCCTCAGACCTCGTCAGTATTCAATCAAGATTTGGAAAAGTTCCATTCCTGAAAAGCATCGCTGAAGAGAGCTGCAGCAAGGCCTGAGATTTCCCATCTCATTCCTGCTTTTGAATTTTGCTAATTAGAGATCAAATTGCTTCCTGGCTCAGGCTGCTTTAGTCACTGTAATGGATTCAGTGCTGATGAGTAAACAGACGTACCATAGAAACCTCGTTCATTTTTTTTGGCTACTGCTGCCCAAATTAATTCCAACGAACGCTCATTAATCAAAAGCCCCCAGCGCTGCTGGTGAAGTGCTGACACAACTGCTGTTAGCAGCCCCAAGGAAAAGAGACAATGGAACATCTGCACCCGCTCCAACAGCCTCATTACAAAGGAACAATTCCTTCGAGATTCTGGCTATCCTCCCATCATAACATGGGCCACACAAGACGCGTAGCTGGCCAGCAATTTCTCTAATAATTATTCTCCCAGTGGCAGTGTGCTGCCCGCTCTGGGCTCCAGGTTCAAGCAGCAGCCTCTATGGCATTTTCAAGGGTTTGCATTGACAGTGAGCTTTGTCCTGTTCACAGGAGGCTGAGCTATTGTAGGGAAATAAAAGATGAAAAGATGAGGGTTTCTTCTGCTTCTAAAAGGAATAAAAGGAGGTAGAGCAGTGGGCTTGTAGTGAAACCACTCAGCAACTTGCAGGGGCTTCTGGTCCACGAGAAGTGATAGGTTTTCCCTGTTGCCTGCCGCGGGGTTCAAATAAGGGTCACAAGCCCCCATTGTGTGGGAAACATCCGCTCATCATGATCTCCCCCAAAGGGACCAATTAATAACCATATGGTATATTTGCTGTTCTATTAAGGATGCCGGGTGGGGACAACCAGGAGCTCCCCCGCTTGAAGAGAGCAGCTGGCTCCAGTAGATGAGAAGTGGGGGAGAGGGTGCCTCACGGTGGAGGTGTTCTCTACTCTAGCGCTTTAGAATTTTAACCAAAGCTTGGCTTCAGCAACATGCTTAGGGATTATAGCTGCTGCAGCTCACAAAGTCATGCAGGGAAGGCTTCATGGCCTACCCAGCCTGCAGGCTTGCGGCCTGCTATGGGAAGCCTACCTTGAGGCTGCCAGGCCCGTCCCGAGAGGCCTCAGAACTTTCATAGAAAGATAAGATACACTAGGGAAAAAAATAAAGAGGAGTTTGGTGTTCAAATCCCAATTGGCTCCCTCCCCCAATTAATTGGTCTTATAAGTAGCCAGACAATATCCGTTGTATAAGATAATGGTGCTGAAAGGGGTAATGTTTGAAATTTAAGTTCTATCCGAACTGATGATGTGAAACTGGTTCGGCTGGGAATGAGCCAGAATGTCTGAGGATCTTGTTGAGGGTAGACATGGAGTTAGAAATAAGGAAATCGCACTATGCTTGCATAGCCTTTCAATTTAGATCATGGCCAATCCGATTTTTACATCAACTCTACATTCATACTGATCCTTGTTAACCTTTCAACCTTTTGCCAATTACGAATTTAACTAGCTCTGGTGGAAAAGAAAAATTCACAGATACAACATTCACTGTGTTCTGAGGAAGGGATTTCCAAAGACTCATTAATCCTCAGAGAACAAATTCCTTTCTATTTTTGTATTAAATGGGCAACTTCTCATTTTTAAACAATGGAACTTTGCTTGCGTCTTTCCCATTAGAGGAAATATCATTTCCACATTCGTCCAGTCAAAAATCCTTTGGGATATATCCACAGGTCTACTCATCATATTATTGATCATGTATAATGTGCCCATGTAACTTGTGCCTAATTGTTCACCTGTATTAAACTGCACCTTGTTAAGGTAAGATCCTCAATTTATTATGACTCAAATTCATTAGTGGTCATTCCTCTATTGCCATAAACCGAACAGGCCCTTGGACCCAATCAAGGGAATAGGAGTAGTGGCACTATCCTTCGACCCACCTTCCCTCTAACATCCAAACATGGCAAAAATAGCATGGGCTGGAATGGATCCAGGGAATTGGCACACTGTATCATAGAATCCGTACATTGTGGAAGCAGACCAATCAGCCTGTCTAGTCCGTGTCGATCCTCCGAAGAACATCCCACCAAGACCCATCCTATCCCTATAACCCTCCATGCCCCATGTCTAATCCACTTCGCTCGCACATCCTTGGACGTTATGGAGCAATTTAGCATGGCCAATCCATTTAACCTGTACACGTTTGGTCTGTGGGAGGAAATCAGAGCATTTGGATGAAGCCCACGCAGACAAGGGGAGAATGTGCAAACTCCACACAGACAGACACCTGAAGTTGGAATTGAATCCAGGACCCTAGTGCTGTGAGGGGCTGTGCTAACCAGTGAGCCAATATGCCACCTGTTTTTTTGGACATGTGTCAATAAATTTCTGTCCTATTCTAGTCTATTCTATTCTACTCTATTCTATCCTAGAAAGACCCACATGACCCAGTTACGGATTTTGCAATGCCAACTGCGCTTACAATGTGGTGGTTCACAAGTTGCTGGATTTTGTCATTTTCTTGCCTTCTAGCCATGCCCTATTATTATTTCATCTCCTGCCTTCCACCCTCAGAATGGCAGTGCTATTTTAAATGTCCAACTTCCTCTGCTCCTAGCCTTGCTCAGGCCGAGAAGCAAATCTTTTAGGGGCAGAACCTAAAATGATTTATCAAAGCATCCAATCACATGTGAACAGCAACCTGAAAATATCAGCACGAGCTCAAAACCTGGGAAGGTGTGGGCTTCATGGGTCAAATTACAAATTGGTCTGTGGGTTCAAGCTTAAATTCCCCTGATATACATTCCTTGTTCAAACAGTCAAATCTTCTAATGACTTTGACCTAAGTATCTGACTGTCTATGTAAGGTCTGAAAGAGAAGCTGACCATCCTTGTAATTTTTATTTGATTTCATTGTAATGTAATGTTCTACAGTAACTGCGTCTATCCTGTCTCTTAATCCCTTTGCCTCAGACAATCAGTGATGTCCGTTACTACAGCAATAATTGGGATGAAACTATCTGCTTGCAAGAAAGCAATTAGTCAATGCAGATTAACCATTAACCTGCCAAGTGAGACTACAAATTCCCTAGGGCAGACTGATTTGGTTTTCAGTATTCATAACGCAGTGTCTGAAATTTCAGAAAGACAAACTTTGTAAGCCACAAGCTCCCACAAATCTGAATACCTTGTCTGTGCTCGTAGACCCCTTTTCTCAAATTACGTATTCCCTTTTCACCATTGTCACTCTGCTTTTGTAGATTCCCATCATTAAACAAAATGGTCCTGTGTGATGCCAATTTAGGCTTTTTCCCCCATCCTGCCCTGGCTCCAAATTAGGGCAATTTGCTCTAACTTTGACCCACAACAAAACAATGATCACTGCGCCTTAGAAAGGAGTCCATTGTGTGAAAGTGTTTAGCCATTCCAGTCTGCTAAGATGCTGTTGATTCACAGAAAAGAGATAACCTCACCTTTTGTCCACCCTCCCTTTCCTCCTTAGATTTGCTTTTACTCTTACCATGTAGCCATTTTTATTTCACTGCATTGGTTGAGAAAAAGAATAAGAATTGTAGAACCATACTATGCAGAAAGAGGCCTTTCAATATATCATAACAGTGCCAACCCTTTAAAGGAGCAATCTGGTTAGCCCTGCTCCCTGATCATTCCATATGGTCCTGCAAATTCTAATTTTCAACACTTTTTCATTTCCTTTTGAAAGCTTGTATTGAGTCTGCTACTGTCATCCATTCAGACAGGAAATTCCATACCATAACAACTGATTGTGATAAATCATTTCTCCTCCTTTCCACTTTGGCTTTTCAGCCAATTTTGTTTCTCTGCTTTTGTTGACAGACCCTTCTAGCAGTGGGAACCACTTGTTCCTTCTGTCAAAATACCCTGCAAAATGTGGACACCTCTGCATGAGGAGATTGTTTATGCCAATGAGGACTACAACAAACTGCACTAGTTGTGAAACTTGAAAGGGTTCAGAAAAGATTTACAAGGACGTTGCCGGGACTGGTGGGCTTGAGAAGTGAGGAGAGGTTGAATATGCTGGGGCTAATTTCCCTGGAGTGTTGGACACTGAGGAGTGACCTTACATAGGTTTGTAAAATCATGAGGGGCATGGGTAGAGTGAATATCCAAGGACTTTTTCCTAGGGTAAAGGTGTCCAAAACTAGAAGGCATAGGTGTATGGTAAGAGGGGAAAGATTTAAAAAGAGGGTGGTGTATGTTTAGAATGAATTGTCAGAGGAAACGGTGGAGTCTGGTACAATTACAATATTTAAAAGCATCAGGATGGGTGGATGAATAGGAAGGGATTAGAGGGACATGCACCAAATGCTGGCAATGGGACTAGATTAATTTAGGATATCTGGTCAGCATGGAAAAGTTGGATCAAAGGGGCTGTTTCCATGCTGTACATCTCTATGAAACGAAGACTCCATATCAGTGAAATTGCACAATACTATATAACTAGCAAAATGAATTTCAACCTAGATATGAGGTAAGAAAAATCAGGAGGTCATATCTTACTTGGAATTTAAGTGGAGCAGAGAAGCATAGACATCTAGGAATGCCATTATGTAAATTGCCAAAAGTTGCAAAACAGGTCAATAAGGGCCTAAAACAACAAAATAAACCCGTTGGATTTATTTCTCAGAGGTAAGATTAGGATTAAAATGAAGAGAAGTTGTGCTATGCCAGAGTGGCCATCTGTGTTTAAATGGATCGTTGGAGGTTTTGTCACATGACTTGCCTCCATGCTCCAGCTATTAGTTGGCCAAGACATCCATCATGTGATGCCTTCCTTTATTTCCTTCTTGCCAGCATTTGGGGCCCACTGCCAAAATTGGGAGAACTAACTCACAGACTAGTTGCGCATAGTCATGCTCACAGAATCATAACTTACAGACAATGTCCCAGTCACCACCATCACCATCTCTGGATATGTCCTGTCCCACCGGCAGGACACACCCAGCAGAGGTGGAGGCACAGCATTATACTGTCGGGAGAGAGTTGCTTTTGGAGTCTTCAACATTGACTCCAGACCCCATAAAGTCTCATGGCTTCAGGTTAAACATGGGCAAGGAAACCTCCTGCAGATTACCACATACCGTCCTCCCTCAGCTGATGCATTAGTACTCCTCAATGCTGAACAACGCTTAGAGGAAGCACTGAGGGTGGAAAGGGCACAAAATGTACTCTACGTGGGAGATTTCAATGCCTCCCACCAAGAGTGGCTCGGCAGCAGTACTACTGATCAAGCTGGTCAAATCCTAAAGGGCACAGCTGACACATTGGTTGATGGTCATGGTTGTTGAGATCAGTCATCTCAGCAGGAGTTCCTCAGGGTAGTGGCCTATGGCCAACCATCTTTAGCTGCTTCATCAATGACCTTCTCTCCATCAAAAGGTCGGAAGTGGGGATGTTTGCTGATGATTGTGCAATGTTCAGAAGCATTTGTGACTCTTCAGACATGGAAGCAGTCCGTGTTCAAATGCAACAAAATCTGGACAATATCCAGGCTTGGGCTGACAAGTGGCAAGTGACATTCACGCCATACAAATGCCAGGCTATGACCATCACCAGGAGTAGACAATCTAACCACCACCCCTTGACATTCAATGGCATTACTATCACTGAATCCCCCACTATTCAACATCTTGGGGGTTATCATCGACCACAAACTCAACTAGACTCACCACATAAACACAGTGCCTACAAGAGCAGATCAGAGGCTAGGAATACTGTCACGAGTAACTCACCTCCTGACTCCCCAAATCCTGTCCACCATCTAAAAGGCTCGGGTGAGGAATGTAACAGAATACCCCTCATTTGTCTCGATGGGTGCAGCTCTAACCACACTCAAGAAGCTTGACACCATCCAAGAAAAAGCAGCCTACTTGATTGGCACCATTTCCTCCACCAACGCTCAGTAGCAGCAGTGTGTACTATCTGCAAGTTGCACTGCAGAAAGTCACCAAAGATCCTCAGACAGCATCTTCCAAGCCCATGACCACTTCCTTCAAGAAGGACAAGGGCAGCAGATACATGGAAACACCACCACCTGCAGGTTCCCCTCTGAGCCACTCACTATCCTGACTTAGAAATATGTTGCCATTTCTGCATTGTAACTGGATCAAAATCCTGGAATTCCCTCGCTATTGGAATTGTGGGTCAACCCACAGCAGGTGGACTGCAACAGTTGAAGAGAGCAGCCCAAGTGCAACTTGGAATGGACAATAAATGCTGGCCAGCCATGTCCTATGAGTGAACTAAAATCAACTGGAAAGGAAGGAAAGCATTTATTATCCAAGGAGATGATGCATGCCTCTCAGCTATGCAGGCTCCACCACCACTAATTCCACCACCCCGACTTTAGCACTTCACCTTTTCAACATTGTTACCTTTGCTCGAGAGAAATAATCAAGGAAATTGGCTAAAAAAACAAAAATTCAATTTCTTCCTAACGTCCCTGTGAACTTTCTCCAGGATCACACACAATCATGTTTTGGAGATTAATATTCATTTCCTGCACATGCTAAGCCAATCCTGACTGCTTGGGAATCTACATTGGATTGTGTTGAACCTTAGGCCTCCTTTAGCTGATTTTGTGAAATTCTGCTCACTGTAGTAGGCTATGGCAGTACTGGACATTGTGCAATAAAGATTTATAAGGATGGTACTGGACTGAAGGGTTACATCGATCAAGAAAATGTGAATAGATTGGGTCTGAAAGCAGAAGGCGATCAAATACCAAGCTTTCAAATTGTGAGCAGTTTCGATAGACTGGACGTGGACGAATGATTCTATTTGTCTCGAGGAGTTAATATATGAGGGGGAAGGAAATGGAGGATATTCTGATAGGCATAGGAGAAGAAGGATGGGAGAGGGCTGGAGAGAAGCATAAATACTGGCATTGACTGGTCAGATCAAATCACCTCTTTTGGTGTAATTCTGTGAAATTTTCCTATCAGCTTTGCTTTATGGTGACTAATCCCAGCTTCTGTAGTTCCTCCGCATTATTGACATTTCTCACCCTTGTTCCATTCTTTGAAGTCTTTGAGGGCTTGACATCCCAAAATTTACCAAGAACTGAGGCTCGACTGAGGCCTGACCAGTTAAACGTTCATGCAATTTCCTTGCTTTAACTTTAAAGAAAGTATGCGCTCACATCCTGTTTTGGGATTTTGGGTCCTACCATGAGGTGATCTTGGAACGTTCAGATGGGTGGCATCCACTTGATGAACCCAATGGACTCATTTGTTACTGTGTTTTCTCATCTTACAGTCTTACTGCCTGCAAATTGGTGTATCCACCCACCTTACTAACACCTTCTCTCTTACCCACACTCTCATTTCCATTGGACTCAGACTCTGCAGATGCAACAGGATACGTGAAAATGTGGTGATCCTCTCCGCACATATTGTCCATCTCAATCACACACTGCAGATGTAAGGAGTCAGATTTTTCAGGCAAAGCTGAGGCAGCAAGGAAGTCTCAGATTTTTAAAGACACATTCACAATTTCAGCAGCACCCCACAGTATTTCACAGACAATTAACGACTTCTGGTGTGCAGAAGCGGAAGTACTGCAGCAAAACCACACAAGCAGAGCAAGATTGGACAAACAGGAACAAAAGAAATGAAATAATCTGTATTAGTGATGGTGGTTGGTGGAAGAATATTATCCAGGACACCACAGTAAACCTCTCTAATCTTCTTTGAAATAGTACATTGACGCTTCATCATTCTGATGGTATAACATTTAATCTGAATGATGATTCTGCGCTCTCTACATCATTTGCCTCTCCAAACAAGGTAAAACTATCCTGCCCACAGTCCAATTGATTGCCAGTTTAAACCTTCAACTAAGAAAGATTCCAGAGCTTTAGGTGAACTTAGTCAGCTTTACCAGCTTTAGATTAGGTCATGTGGCGAAATGTCTCCTACCTCACCACCTCCATCCCCAGCATCCCTACAACACAAGGAGTTTTTAAGGCAGGAAAACTATGTTAGCATAGACTGGTGCTTCCCGAACATTTTCTCACCGTGACCCGTGAGAATTGGGAATGATTGTTAGAGCCCCAAGTTAGTGCTGACTGAGAACTCATGACCCCGAGATTTCAGATCTCAACCCCACTTCGTCTTCCACATTCCACTTTAAAGAACTCCAGTGTAGAATATATCTACAGATATGGCAGTACTAACGTTGTTTGTAAGTTTATCAACATCGGCGCTTGGAATCCTAAGTTAACAATCCTAGGATGTTGTTATCTACATGTCGGTTCATGAGTTTATAAGATTATAAATTTTCTGTAATTGCTCATGAATATTCATTATAAGAAGCAATTCTAGATTATATTATATGAATATTATATCAATGTAAAATAGATAATACTTGAAGGCTATCTCCTTAATTAAACACATAATGACTATTGCAATAAAAATCAACATTCAATGTTACAATCTCTGACTGAGTCATTGATATATTGTCAATCAAAGGTATTTATAAAATGGCTATTCTACTTTAAATTTATGCACAATGTTTGAATTCACCATAAAAATGCTTTTAGATGTTTGAGCAAATAAGATATGAAGAAAACATTTCAGAATACAGTACAATGTCTTTACAGTGTCTTTTCCTCATCCTTGAAGGGGAGTTGGAGTTGAACTTGACACTTTTGTTTAAGGTTCTTGTGAAGATTTGTAGCTCGGGTTGTGAATGAGATTGTTGGCTTGCTCACCGGGCTGGCTGGTTTTTGTACAGACATTGCATCACCATGCTAAGTAACATTATCAGTGCGATCTCTGGTGAAGCAATGTTGTTCTACTCCACTTGGTATTTTTATAATCCAGTCTGTTAAGTTAGTTTGTGTCATTTCCGGCTCTGTTCTGCATGTGTTTGCATATCGGGGCTAATTCCACATGTTTGTTCATTGCATTATGGGTTGAAAACCAGTAATTCCCGTGCGTGTCTGTGTTTGGCTTGGGTTAAGATTGTCATGTTGTCGCAGTTAAACTGACGGTCTTTGGTCCTTGTGAGTGTTTGTTGTAGTGCGGCTGTGGGTTTGTGTACTACCATGATTCCCAGTGACCGTAGGAGTTGCAGTTCTGACATGTTCTTGATATAGGGTGGTTTGGCCTGTGTATTGGGGCATACTATGTCCTCTTGTCATCGGTTATCTGCATATGAAGCCAATGGGATATCTATTGTTAGTAAAGACCTTGTATAGATAATGTTCCTCCTTCCTGCGTAGTTCAGGTGTGTTGCAGTGAGATGTGGCCCATTTGAATAGTGTCCTTACACAGCTCTGTTTGTGGATGCTGGGGTGATTTTTGTGGAAATTCAGCGTTTGGTCGATATAGTTTGCCTTCCCATATGCTGTGGTTTGGAACTCCCCGTTGGTAATTCGTTCCACCCTGATGTCTAGAAATGGAGGTTAATTGTTGTCTTCTTCTTCTGTCATAAATATGATCCTGGATGGAAACATTGTTGATGAGATGATGTGTCTCTTCTAACTTGATGATGATAAGTGTGTTGTCTATGTATTGGATCTACAGTTTTGGCCATAAGAGGGGGAGGATAATGTGTTCCAGTCTTTGTGTGACCGCCTCTGCAATAAATCCTGAGATGCATGACCCCATAGGTGTGCCATTGATTTGTTTGTATATTTGGCAGTTAAAGATGAAGTGTGTGGTGAAGCATAGGCCCAATAGTCTGAGTATGTTGTCCTTGCTATGCCTCACCACACACTTCATCTCTAACACACCAACTTACCAATAACATTCTCACCAGGATCACATTTATGTGATAAGAAGACAATCAACCTCCGTTTCTAGATGGTAGGGTAGAATGAATGACCAACGGGAAGTTCCAAACCACAGTATATGGGAAGACAACTCACTCTGACTAAATCCTCAATTTTCACAGCAATCACCTCAATATCCACAAACAAAGCTGTGTTAGGACACTATTCGAATGGGCCACAACTCACTACAACCACCAAAATAAAGCATGAAGGAGAAAGAGCTCCTATACAAGGTCTTAGCTAACAACAGATATCCCAACAACCTGATCCGCAGATGCCTACTAGATAGATGTTGCCAAGAGGACACAGTACATCCCAATACACTGGCCACACTGCCCTATATCAAGAACGCATCAGAAATGGCTCACCAAGTTTAAGACCATTTAAATGTTCATTGGATAAACATATGGATGATAATGGAACAGTGTAGGTTAGATGGGCTTCAGTTTGGTTTCACAGGTCGGTGTAACATCGAGAGCCGTAGGGCCTGTACTGCGCTGTAGTGTTCTATGGCAATGAGACTCCTATGACTACGAGGAACCATGTTAGCACTCACTGACAGACACTCACAAGGACCTAACACTCAATACCCATGGCATGCAGAACCAAAATATTTTTACATAGCTAACAAATTACCTTGCAATAACTGTAACAAACATAACATCGGTCAGACCAGAAGGAAACTAGAAATCAGAATACATGAACACCAGCCAGCAGCAAAATGACATGGTGAAATTTCCCTCATTTCAGTGCACTCTGGCAATGAAGGCCATCAATTTAACTGGGACAATGTGACCATCTTAGCTCATGCCAAACTGTAATTCAATCAACAAACATGTGGAATCAGACCCCATACACAAACTCATGCAGAACAGAACCGGAAATGACACAACCCAACTTAACAGACCAGATCATATGAATACTAAGCGGAGTAGCTTCATCGGAGGCCGCACTGTTGATGTTACCTAGCATGGAGACAAAAAGTCTGTACAATAACCAGTGAGCAAGCCAACAAACTTGATAACTTTGTGCACTAAGAGGTCTCTGTTTCTGTGTGATTCTGTCAGTGAGTTATTAAGACACATACTCTGTGGCTTTTTAAACTGGTCTTCATCATTCATTGCAAATCCTCAAAAACATTTTGTCTTTAGCAAGTCACCACTTCTTTTTACATCTGTCCCTCCAGGAATTCTTCTGCTTCCCTGTTCATTCGTTTGTGTTCTATCCCACTGCTGCTTGGAAATTGTCCAGCAACGATGCCTCCAAGGCCCCTAAAAGTCCCACAATTTTCTCCAATGTTTTTTCACCAGTTTCTTGGCATTTATTCAAATTCTGCATCATGCATTTTCAAAAATTTCTATGAATTTAATTAACACATTAATGTTTTCATTAAATTGGTCACTTTCTTTATACCTCTGGCACTCGCTGAAGACAATGCAGACGTGCCAGCCTAAATTATTTGGTCATGTCTCCAGAATGGGATTTTCTGCCTTAATAGAGGATTTGGTAGAGTGGATGTTGGAAGAATGTTGCTACTTCCAAACTAGGGGGCACAGGTTAAGAATAAGAAGTCCCAGTTTAGGTCAAAGGCAAGGAGAATCTTTTCCTTTCGGAAAATCTTTAGCCTGTGGAATTCCCAAGAAAGCTGTAGAGGCTGACCCACTGAATTTCCTCAAGATGAGTTGGATAGATTTCTGTTAGACGATGGAGTCAAGGACTATAAAAGGAGTTGGTAGGCAGGTGGGTTATCGGTGGTGTTGAGACCATCATCTGATCAGACATGACCTTACCAAGTAGCAGAGCAGGCTCGGAGGATGAAAAGCTTATTCCACCTGCTGAGTGTTCAGCTCCTCTGCTCCTAAATGGCACAAAATGCAGAATGCAATAATACGAGTTTTTATAAAAAATACAGTACGTGGCACCAACCCTAACTTTACCACATCTCCAGACAATAGCAGCTTGGAATTGGATAGTGTGGAATGTGAAGCTGTCTGATCAGACATTTGTTTTGAAGGAGATGTCAAGCACACAGCTCACAGTTGTGCGATGGAAGTTCAGGCCCTTCAATTATTTAAGTCTAATTGAACGCTATGTGGTGGTCACGAGCAAGGTGGAAATGGAAGCGTGCATGAATATGAAGGCAATTAGTAATCTCCAGGGCCAGACATTACACGCAGAAAGGAAATTAAATGGAATTTCAGGACATCGTGCTACACGTATTGGAAATTGGTCAGGTGACTGAGAGCAGGGCTTAATCCTGTGGCAGGAGGAGAGGGAACTTAGGCTTCAGAATGGAAATACTGCCTGTTTGCACACTCCTCCCACAGTGTGGGCTTCAGGTGTCAATGGAGTGGGAGGAATTGCCAAATCAGACTGGTGGAATTTCTGCCTTTAACTATCACTGGATGTGCAGGCAGAAGACATGGAGTTGAGGGGCAAGAGGCAGATCTCAGTAACAAATGGAACTGGAACAGAAGTAGGAGAAATGAAGGGAGATAACGAGGTGTAGCGCTGGATGAACACAGCAGGCCAAGCAGCATCAAAGGAGCAGGAAGGCTGATGTTTCAGGCCTAGACCATTTCTGAAGAAGGATCTTGGCCCGAAACGTCAGCCTTCCTGCTCCTCTGATGCTGCTTGGCCTTCTATGTTCATCCAGCTCTACACCTTATTATCTCAGGATAAATGAAGTTTGAGTTTTGCTACAGGGCCTCTGGTTTCTCTCTCATTCTCTCTCTCTCTCTGTCTCTGCTCTCAAGAGCTGCACTCATTCTGTGAATAGTGCTGCAGATAAACAACTTGCAAATTTAATTTGAGATGCACCAAGGGAATAAGATTAAAGAAAGGCTGCTATGGGCAGGGGATTCCATTTTAATGCTGTAAAGGCCAGTTCCTGTCTTCCTGACTGATTATTCTAAGCAGCCCACTTGGCACAGCACTGATTTAAATAGCAGGGCACCCTGTAGGATACAATCGCAGCTGTCAGCTGGTATACCAGAAAGAATTTCACACTGAAGAAGCTGCAGGGCAAAGATCTAGTCTCCGTTTGCAAACAGTTTTTCTTCCAGTTTAGCTAATGTGCGCTGCTATTGGCACCATAATCCGATGTTTCCCATCATGTTCTTCTTCTGGATGCCAATAGCTAACTCTTCATCACCCAGCATCTCCACCCTACGTCACCCCTCACCAGGCTGCCCCACCATTCAATATAAACGTACGAGCTGTTCTTGAGTTGCAGTGATGTTGCAGACTGATGAATTAGCTTCCTACTCAAGCTTCATTCACCTGGCCTTGTTAAAACAACACCAAGAAGGAAGGATTGATTGTATAGTTAGAATAAAAGCACATACCTGATCTCAGAGTGCCACTTTAGCTCTCAGGAAAATGTGGGGCCTCTGGGATGAATTATGACAGAATCTCATTGAGTCCACACCGAACCTCCCCTCAACCCTGTAAACCCACATTTCTCATGGCTAATCCACCTGGCCTGCAAATCCCTGGACACTGTGGGCAATTTAGCATGGCCAGTTGACCTAACCTGCACATCTTTGTGTGGAGGAAACTGGAGCACCCAGAAGAAACCCACACAGACTTGGGGAGAATATGCAAACTCTACACAGACAATCACTCAGGGGTGGAATCAAACCTGGGTCCCTGGCGCTGTGAATTAGTAGTGCTAGCCACTGAGCCACTCTTTAAAGCTTATGACAGGATTTGATAGGGTGGATACAAAGAGTGTTTCCACATTAGGGAACTGAAGCAAAGGACCATAAATAATCCAAGCAGGAATTCTGAAGAAACATCTTCACTAAGAGAGTAGATAATGTTATATTATGTCTCACAGTCAGAGTGTTGGTATGCCTTTAAGAGGCCTGTTCCTGATATCCGTGCTGTATCATAGCATGTGACCTGTAGGAGATAAAGATCTCAGATGCTATCTTGTTTTGGGTCACTGAAAGCTTGACTCGTTATTGACAGCATGCTGCTCTGTTGGAATCAAGTAGCCTAACATGAGCCCAGACACCAATGTTCCCTGTAGCAACACCGAAAGTGTGACTGTTGCTGACACAACGGATGTTATTTTTAGTTTCATGGGATTCTAACAATGGATGGTGTCTGAGAATGGCTGCAGTTCAACGGTAAGCTGTTTCAACACAGACATGCTAGATCAAAAAGTGACCCACATCACATTATCACCCTGTTATCCATGCTGAAACAGTAAAGCAGAACATACAGTACATACCATCAAATCAATGATCATCAACTGCAACACCAAAACAATATTTTCACATCACCTTGGTGTGCTTTCATGCAAAACCAATGGAGAAGAGACTGCCATCCCTAGCACAACTTACACTGTGAAGACAGGTGTGAACAACCTTGTTCTGGGCACAGGGCATTCATTTCCAAAGACAGAGGTTAATGAAAGGGCAGCCATAGAAGGACAAGAACAGTATACTGGGCAGAGAATGTGTAGTGGATGTCCAAAACCTAAAACCTTAGATACCAGCTGTGGTTTCTAAGATATGCAGCCAACCTATCATATAACTAATCATAGATAATGGGAACTGCAGATGCTGGAGAATTCCAAGATAATAAAATGTGAGGCTGGATGAACACAGCAGGCCAAGCAGCATCTCAGGAGCACAAAAGCTGACGTTTCGGGCCTAGACCCTCTGATGAAGGGTCTAGGCCCGAAACGTCAGCTTTTGTGCTCCTGAGATGCTGCTTGGCCTGCTGTGTTCATCCAGCCTCACATTTTATTATCATATAACTAATCATGCTAGTACATTACAAAGGAACAAAAGCCAGCTCAGACCAACATATGAGGTGACTCAGTTGAAACATACAAGATCCTGAGGGGGCTTGACCAGGTGGTTGTCGAGAGGACATTTCTTCTTGTGGGAGAATCATGTTCTAGGGGCTCATAGTTTAAATATAAGGCGGCGGGACGGAGTGGGGGGGGTAGTGGAGGGGGGGAGTTGCCTATTTAAAGCCAAGATATAGAACATATAGAATCTCTACAGTGTGGAAAAAGGCCATTCGGTATACACTAAGTCTCCAAACAGCATCCCACCCAGATCCATTTCTCTACTCTATCCCTGAACCCTACATTAACCATGGCTAATCCAATCAGCTTGCACATCCCTGGGTACTTTAGCATGGCCAATTCACTTAACCTGCAAAGTTTTGGACTGTGGGAGGGAACCAGAGCACCTGAAAGAAACCCATACAGACCAAAGGGAGAACATGCAAATTCCACATAGACAGTCACACAAGGATGCATTTGAACCCCCGGGTACCTGACACTATGAGGCAATCATGCTAACCACTGAGCTACCACACCACAAGTCATGGTAGAGAAAGCTCGTGTACAACATAAACATCAGAATGAACCAATCTGGCAGAAAGAATAATTTCTAATCTGCAAATCTTATGTAGTTTGAATCTTTATAGCAAAAATCATGACATTAATTCATGAAAAATTTATATTATCGCATAGCCAGGATTCTCCATTATCATTGTAAAATATCAGCATCCCTCAGTCCCTCTGTGTGCTCCAATTCTATCATGTAATCATATATTGAGAAGACAAGGCTTTCACTCTATGATATGCCTCTTCCACTTCCTTACACAAGAAAGACTGTCACTTTCTGCTAAAAACAAAACTGGTGGTGCAAACTGTGATTTCGTCAAGAAAAGAACTATTGCAGAACAGAACATATGTTGTCAAACCTAGTAACATTAATGGTGAAAAGTGCTGCTAATTTGAAGATGACAGTGAGTTCTTTTGGCAGCCAGTGTTCCCTGAGTGCGTGTGTGCACGTGTCCTGTGCAGTGTGTGGAATGTGTTGACAAATTGTGCTCCCTCTATTTTGACCAAGAGTTTATGATGGATGGTTTTGAAGGTATATTGTCCACTGTCTGTTGTCCATCCCTAATTTGTCCTCAAGGAGGCGCTGATGAGCTGCCTCCTTGAAACATGGCAATCCTTGGTAATGTCAGAATAGTTGTATGAAGCTATCACATTGGAACTGCAACATCACCAACAACAATTGAGGATAGGACCCCCGTTTTCAAAACAAATGATTGAGAACCTCTTGAGACTGTTGAAGATCCAATTTTTTTAAAAGTACTCATTCAAATTTTATGGGCCAGGCTACATCGGAGCCTTGGCAGGTATTTTAGGGTGGCAACAAGGCACAGACTGAGGGCATTGCTGCATTCAGCATTCAGGAATGATGGTGGGGGTAGAAAGTTCACTTCCTTAGGAAGGCCTGTGCAGACCAAGCTATCAATCTCAAGGAGGGTGATTAACCTGCCAGCAATTTAGAGTTGAGCCTCTGTGTGCAGCCTGGTGAAGGGGAAGTAGCAGGGGGCCCAAGAGGGGACAAACCCATCCATCAGATCATCTCCAGAGCTGCCAATATTTTCAATCTGTTGACAACATCTCTGCAAATAAACAATGAAGAAATTGCTCAAAAATAGGAAAAGAAAGTACACCATTCCAATATCTACTGCTTTTCTCCCATTTTGCTACCAAAGTTGTCCTGAAGATCAATCTCAGATGCCAAGGTAATCCTGAAGGTCTGGCATTCCCAGTTCCACAGAGACACCCACAACCACCAGTTGGTGTAAAGTCTTGACTTTGGCTCAACAAGGTAGGTCTATTCAAAGCACAGCATATAGATTTGCTGCAGAGCAGACACATTCTCAACTTTGTCCTTATATAACTAATGGCCAAACTTCATCAAGGAAATGGATTCAAGCAAGTTATGTGAGCAGAGCTGCAGGAGATCAATAATCTGTAATGCAGCAATGAGAGTTTCACTGGTTCGTACACACACACAAACACACACTCGCACACACACACACTCATAGGCAAACTCGCCAACTACAACAGCACTGTGGGATCAGGACAAACATTTCCTTGAAATTACGAGCTAAATTAATTGGCTTAGAATAATAGAATAGCCTAGAATAATCTAAACAACTGCTTATCAACAGTCAGAAAGGAAACATTTAAATGCAGAAAGGGCAAACATATTTAAATAACCAGAAACATGAATTTTGCCCTTTAATGAAATAAGGAAAGTAATGAGGAAAAGGAAAGCTCACTGAGGTGAAGACCAGCAGAAAAAAAATGTCAACTAGAAGCAATTTTACTTCCAAAGGTCACATCAGGCAGGAGCACTGGATCATGCAGCAAGGCTGTTCAAAAGGCAAGTGGTAATTGCAAATATAATTCATTCTGTCATAAACTGCACAGATAACAAATCCAATATCTCATCAAGTATAACTAAAAGAGCAGCTGGCTGGATCTGCTAAATGTTGTGGTAATGCATGACCTTAACTATGTTAGCCTCTGCTCAATGTTAGCCCCACTCAACATTACTTGTTAAACTCAACAGTGAGGAGTTGGTCATAATTTAACCACAACTTTAACCCTGCCCCTAACACACAAACTGACACATCCTGAAATAAAAGCCACCATCTCTCTGCAATCAGACCAAAAGAAAGCCAGTCACTCGTCCAGTGATCCTCGGAATGTGAAGAGAGGGATCCACCAGGACTGATAGTATGAGAGACATACAAACCGATGGTCAGACCTTGATAGAGAATGATGATGTCTGCTATTCTACCAAAGATTGTTGCTGCTAATTAGCACAGAGTTTCTCAACCAGGGATTGTTGGCTTTCTGAAGATTTACCAGAAGGTTTCAAGCCGCCCTTCTTAGAGGTTCGTGAGCAAGTTTCAGGAGGTCCTTTCTGGGTTTGAAAGGGCCTGAACAAGTTAATATTTAATTGAGGGCAGCATTCCATTGCATTGATATCAGAAGGACATTATCAAGAGTAAAGAAGGAAGCATTACTGACAGAACTGGCTATGCTCCTAAAAGTAATGGAGATCAGTTTCATATAATCCCTAGAGTGCAGAAGCAGGCCATTCAGCCCATTGAGTTTCATCAATCCTCTGAAGGCAATCCGCCAAGACCTAGCCCCCTACACTATCCTTATAGCCCTGAATTTTCCCATGGCTCATCTGCATAGCCTGGACACTACAGGGCAGATCAGCATGGCCAATCAACCTAACCCATACATCTTTGGATAATAGGAGGAAGCAGGAGCACCAGGAGGCACGGGAAGAATGTGCAAATACAGACAGTTGCCCAAGGATATAATTGAACCCACGTCCCTGGCGCTGTGAGGCCGCAATGTTAACCACTGAGCCACCATGCCATCCATTAGCTTTGTGTAACTTGTTAATAGTTGTAGCACAACAACAAACTTTATATCTTTTATCCAATGAGACTCTTCTGTTTCAACCAGAAAATTAGCTTTCCTCACCCACTTCAGGTTTGACGGAGACCTCACACAACATTTTAACAGAGGTGGATGAGATGGTTTCCACGGGTCCTCAACATGCAGGCACCACAGAAAAGTCCCAGCCTCACCATTTGATAAGGTCAGTGAAGTTGGCAGCTATCAGCACTAAGCTTGAGAAAGGCATGTCATTATAAGTAGTGCGCAGGAGAAATGGATAAACCTGGAGAGTACATGGCTGTAGATCTTCCTTTCTCAAGTCTGACCACAAATACTGAAGAACATCGAGGAGGCGGAGAGATTTGAAACCCAGGCTTACTTTCACTCTCGAGTCCTATCACCCCATTTATTACAAGTTTGAAATAGGAAAGCATAAACACTTGGCCTTTGAAATAACACAACATGCATCACGCTCACACACAGACATACACACAGACATACGCATGGACACACACACACACACACACACACACACACACACACACACACACACAGAGCACAGAGAACAATTTTGATTGGTTGTTCTTGAAGGAAAAAAATGATTAGGTCCCAAAGGTTCAATATGACTTTAATTAGTATCCTGGTACACACAGAGAAGTGCCACTCAGCACAAGCAGTTGGCACTGGAGCCTTCTTAGTGTAGTTCAATCAGGAGATGACAAAAGTTCAGAGGATTTTCAGGAGAATGTTTGTGTTAGTTTGTGTCAGGTCTTACAATGGGCCCAGAAAGGCAGAGGTCGAGCTGTGTCACTGGCCCCTGGCTGAACCTTGAATAATATCCAAAACAGCCACAAGTATACAAGTTCACGCCATTAGCTAAGTCACATGACTTCTAAGAAGTATCTTTGAAACAAAATGCACCAATGTCATTTTAGTGGCTTTTTCCAAACAAGAGGATAGTCAGGTATCTCTGCTTAGCCTTGTCGAGTGAACCACTATCAGCGATCTTTCAATATGAATCCTCAAAAAGCTATTAGTATTGATTTGCCTCCATAACAACATTAAAGACTTAAGACACAGTGAAACTAGTCCCAGATCAGATGCAATGGATGGATGAAACAGAACACAAGAACATAAGAGATTGCAGCAAGAGCAAACAATACAACCCAATGAATCTGCTCTGCCATTCAACCTTCGGCTCCATCTGCATGTTCCTATCCATTCCCCACATCTTTCTGAGAGATCAGATATCTGTCTCCCTTCTCCTAAAATGAATTCAATGATGGAACATCCACAAGCTTCTGGAGCAGAGAATTCAAAGATTCACAACCTGTTGAGTGACGACTCATTGCTGTCTTCAATGATTACTTCCTTACCATGAAACTGTACTCCCTTGTTGTCAATTCTCCAGTCATCAGAAACAGCCTCAGTATCAATAGTGTCAAACTCTTCAAAACATTCTGTGTTCCAGTGAGATCACCTGGAAACTCCAGAGAATTTAGACTCAGCCTCTTCTCAAGGAACATCACTCTCCTCTCAGGTTCGCTCAAGTGAACTTTGTCTGTATCACATCAAATGCAACTGTATCCTTCCTTGAAAATAGAGATGAAAGCTGAATGCAGTGTTCCAGGTGTGGTCTTACCAAAGCTTGGAGAGTTTTAGCAAGACTTCTTTATTCCTCTACTCTAACTGTCAGCTGCAAATGGTGGCCTTTCTGTGTTCCTTTGAAGTAAACCCAAGTGTCCCTGAACATGAACACTTACAAGTTTTATGCTTTTAAATGAAGAAAATTCTGCTTTTTTACTCTTACAACCAAAGTGAATAACTTCACAATTCCCTAACTTTTATAATCCCTCTGGCATGTTTTTGTCCACTCTCTTTTATACTTCTTTATAGTGTGCTTGTGTCCTTGTCATGGATTACATTTCCACCGCTAAACATTGGTACATTGTGCTACAGTCCCTACAGATAATTTATTAACATAAGACTGTAAATAGCTGGGGCCTGAGCACAGATCCTGTGGCACTCAAATAAGTCAAGACTGCCAAGTGAAAATATGCTACTTTTGTCTGTTCTTTGTTTTTTTTCTATTAACCAATCCTCAATATATGAATATATATTGCCCCTTAACTATAAGAGAAACCTTTGGTGTTACACCTTTTTGAATGGCTTTTGGAAATCTAGATATTATATCACTGGTTCCCCTTTATCTACCCTACCAGTTACATTCACAACAAAAATAACTCTATCAAATTCATCAAGCACAGTTTCCCTTGTATAAAACCACACTGACTTTGTTTGATCCGAATATGATTTCTTAAGTGTTTGTTAAGACTTCCTCCGTAATAGATTCCAGCATTTTCTTGATGATTGGCCTTTAGTTGACCATTTTCTCTCTTCCTCTTTCTGTGAATAGTGATGTTACTTTTGCAACTTTCCAATTTGCAATATCTGACTTAGAATATAACGAATGTGCTGAGTTTTAATATCTTAAATTTCACTGGTAATTTTTCTCCACTGAGGTTAATTACCTTCGGTCACTTATTCATTAATAAGCTATTCTATTCTTGCTTTGCCATCTTTATCTTCCCTAATGAAAGACAGTCTCAAAGAATTTGTTCAATGTACCTCTGCCATTTCTTCATTCCCCAATGTTAACTTCTCCAGTCTGCTTCTGAGAGAATAATGTTTAATTTGGCAACTCTCTTCCTTTCTATATACTTTTAAAGCCGTTACAAACTATTTTAGTTGCTTAGCTAATTTGTTCTCTTTTTTATGTTTCTTTTTCCTTTCTAACAAATTTTTGTTGGTTCTTTGCTGATTTCAAAAATATGTCCAATCCTCAGGCTTTCTACTATTCCTTGTAAAATTATAAGCCTTTTTCTTTAGCATTCGTTTCTTTTTCTAACCTACAGATGGATATTCATTGCTGAGATTTCATTTTTCAATGAAATGCATTCTTGTTGAATATTTTAAATTGTTTCTTTAAATGTTTCCCACTGCTTATTTATCTCCATGAATTTTAATATTTTAACCCAACCAATCTCAGACAACTCACCCCCCATTCCTATGCAATTTGTTTTGGTCAAGTTTAAATTCCTGCTTGTGGTTAGTGTATGTCTCCCAAACCACAGGCTTGCAACTTTCTGACAACATTATAAACCTCTTCCTTTGATATAATACAATCTTGTGCTCTTTAAAAATGTTTTTTGAAAGCAATAATTCTTTAAATACTAATAATTGTCAATCTATCACAAACATTTTGATGTGCTTTCTGATTAGCCGCAGCCAACGTTCCCCTGATATCTTTATCATTACACTCATTTAGGTCTAAAACATTTGTTTCAGATTGATGTGGGGCCACATATCTATATTTATGAAATATGTTAAAAAGTGGAAGATATTGAACAGTTTAGACAGTTTCGGGTTCTGGTTTCCCAAAGAGAATCCAAATGTTTCCTTGGAAATATGGCCAACACTTTAATGTGGACCATGATCCATCTGCTGATTATAGAGAGGTGAGTGATTTTAGGAAGCAGCCAAGGAAAGCTTTTATGGGGACAAAGAGTAGAGTTTATTGCTTTAATTGCTCAAGAATTTTTCCTTGGAAGACATAATAGCCCGTGCTGATAGTTGCCTAACAACCTTTTCTGAACTTGGTTTCTGTTTTTACATACAAGCATATGAATTCAGAGCAGGGATAGGCCATTGAGCTTCTTCAGTTTGTTTTGCCATTCAATAAGATCATGGTTGATATGATTATAACCTCAAACTGGCATGCGCACCTACCCCAGACAATCTTTCAACCAGACTGCTGAATCAAATCAGTTTATCTACCTCTGCATTCACAGCACTGTAAAATTAAATCCATTGAAAATCTTCGATAGCTACTCCAATGATTCCTAACAAGATTTGTGAATAACCAAACTCAGACTTTGTAAATTATTCCAGACAGTGGGTTGTGTATCTTAAACAAAAAGAATGAACAATTTATTTAATATACAGTAACTTTAGCGGAGAAAAATGTAACCAAGCTAAATAATATTGAGGCTTTAAGCCTGAAATGTTTATTTTCAGCTCCAATTGATGCAAAAGACAGATGGACAAACAAATACAGCTAAGGGATAAGTAAAAGAAAATAACAAAACTAGCCAGACTATTTAAATAGTTTTTGTGATGCCCCGCTTCACGGGCATACATGTGGACAACTTGGTTGCTGCTTTGGAAACATTGATCAGGGTCACCTTTTCAGTTCACCTTCAGTGGGAGTAATACTTATAACTCAGCTTTCTACTCACTGGATTTCTAAAAACTGGTAAAGAAGGTTAGGCAGCTAGCATTTAAAATTGTTGTGCTGTGTCACCAGCAGCCAAAATTCTTCACCCGATTAAACACAGATCAAAATACAATTCTAACTCTGGTCCCTCACTGACAGACTGACCTTCCATTCCCAAGGCCTCAATTATCATTCAACATCCCCCATCTGTTTGAACGTAGGGTCTCTTCCAGACTTGCTAGAACCAAATCCCAGGAGCTAACCTTGTTAATCACCTATTTTTGCTATCTGTTTAAATACAATGCCCTCCCCAGAGTCACTATGTCTGTAGAAGTCCTTTTATTGAAGAATCAGACTATAATTAACCTCCAGATCTGGTTTTAAAAACAAACAAAAGCTCATTTGGCTTGTTCTTTTCCTTTTACCATGAGATGTTTCCCAAAGCCCAAAGGTCATCTTCAGCTCACAATTCCCAGTTCATAGTTCCAAACCAAAATTGGTAAAACAATAAAAATAATGAAAAATCAGCAAAGGTTATAACTATTGTGAGAATATGTCAAATTCTATCTTTCATATTTCAAACCATTAGCCAATGACGGTATCCTTTTTCACTGCCCTCCTTAAAATGTCATCTCTGCAGATTCTTTGTTGTGTTTGCATTGTTTGAGTCTGTTTTGGCATTGGAAGTTATATCTCTGGATTAAAGCTCAGATGTTACCCTGTTTTGCGACTCGTTTTTGAAAATTAATTTTGTTTTACAATAAACATCTTTTTGGAGTTGATTAAAGAAACATGGTGGAAGTTTGTTTTTAAATTCTGGGTAGCAACTCAAAAGGGAAACAATCGATCATTTTACTGAATTTACTAAATCAAACAATTTTTACAAATGGTGTGATTCAGGGAGCAGTGGTGCTCGATTGTTGGCACCTTCTCCAATCCCAGTTATAACTTTCAAACTTAATGGAAAATTTAATCATGCTATGATCATTATTCCTTAAATGTTCCTTTTCAACAAGATTGTTAAATATCCTTTGTTTATCGCTAGATCTAAAATAACCTGTGCTCCAGTTGGTTCATCAATAAATTGCTTCAGAAAATTATTACAAGCATATTCCAGAATTCTTCTTCAGAATTAGAGTTTATTAATTTTACTCAATGTGTGTGTTGATCAAAGTCACCATGCAACCTATCTCCTTCTTGCTCTGTGCACCACTAAGTTCTGGTTTATGCTGTGTCCTACTTTGCCAATGTTATTTGATGGTTTGAAAAGAACACCCTGCCAATATTTGCAGCTCCTGATGTTTCATAGCTCCACCAAAACAGATTCTCCACTCTGTTCCTTCGATTGGAGATTCGCTTATACAGTGATTCTGCGCTTTGTTAATAGCACTACCTGACTCCTCCTTCTTAAATGTCAAAAATCCTTTAATATTCAGTTCCAAGTCTTGCTCATCCTTCAGCCAGATCCTTCTAATGGTATTTATATCATACCCTTAGACTTCCACGAGCAACATCAATTCATTTATCTTATTGCAGATGCTGTATGCCCTCAGGTAGCATGCATTTAAATCTTTTCAACACTATTTTAAGTCCACCTTTTTAACACTATTCTGTCATTTGATTCTGGCAGATTCTTGGATTTTTTTTGCTGTTTTGCATTTACATTTCTAATTCTCATAATCATCTTTAATTTTATTCTATCAGAATCCCCTCTTGTATTCCAATCTCCCTGAAAAGCCGGTTTCAATCCGCACTGGCAAATCACCCCACAAAGATACTAATCCCCGTTATACAGTCCACAGAGTCACACGGCAGGGAATAGACCATTTCGTCCAACCGGTCCATGCCGATCATAATTCTAAACTAAACTAGTCCCAACTGCCTGTGCTTTGGGTCCATATCCCTCCAATCAGTTCTTATTCATGCAGTTATGTAAATATTGTTTGAAAGTTGTACCTGCATCCACCACGTTCTCTGGAAGTTAATTCCACGCACAAATGTAAAATAAATGCCCCTCGTGTCTTTTTAAACCTCTCTCTTGTCACCTTAAAAGTATGTCCCCTCATCTCAAAATCCTCCACACATAAGGAAAAGACACTTGCCATTCGCCTCATCTATACCCCTCGTGATTTTACAAACCTCTATAAATCTGCTAAGGTGCAACAGATTCACCTTGTACAGGACACACCAGCCCTAGAACTAGCCCCAACACTCCAAAAATCTAAAGTCCTCCCTCCTGTATCATTTCTTTGTGCAGCCTTATGATCCTCCCCTCAACCTTTCTATTTTTATATCATCTTGTACACGGTGCTGGGCATAACCCTGAGATTACTGCCTTCGAGGTCCTGCTTTTTAGGTTCCTGCCCCAATTCTACTTTCAGGGCTCCACTCGCCTTTCTACGTTATTGGTGCTGATGTGGACAATAACCTCCAGCTTCACCCTCCTCCACTACAGCTGTGTCATGGCCTCGGGTGTAGTCGGAAGCTAGGTATTCGTCATGGAATGGGCTTGAAAGGGATTCTGTTCAAACACTCGGCCGCTTTACAGGAGCTCTCATAGTTGATTGTCTGAATGATGCAGCAGCCCAGATTGCTGCCACGGTTCGCAGTTTTTTTTCCCAGGCTCGCCGATTGTAGCTGGTGGTTAATTGGCTGAGAAATAATATTCAGGTGGACGTTCATTTCAGTACAGATTGACGGTGGAATTTGCGCAGACTGGTAGTTGAAAGTGACGGATTGAATTCAGACATTCAGCTAGTCAGTTATTAGTGTTATGTGCGAGTTTCCAACACTGTCACTCAGTGTCAGCAGGAGGCACATTCATTGTTATGTCATTGTACTGCATCTGACGTTAATCATGAGCTTTCTAAGTTCCGATTCACAAAGCCTACTCCGTCCTGTGCCTGTGCATAAAAGACCGCATTGATTGTGAACAGCAATGCTCCCCAGTTTACCTCCAATTTTCCGGACCTGCAGTTGGGCACTGGCTTGTTTGCACAGGGCATGCTATCTCCCAAACACAATTTAGCATAATTATTGATGAACTGCCCGAATAAAGAGGACAGCGGTTCGTGTCAATAGAATGTCAACTCTGCCCAGTTTAAAACGTGGAGGTGCTCAATTAATTCTGAAGATGTCTTGACAGTCAGGCTGTCTGCTATATCCGATTACCAGACAAAGGCCAAAGCGGGAACTGGCGGTGTTGAAGAGATATGGCACAATATCGACTCTTTTGTTCCACTTTAAGTGCTGAGGCTGATCGTGGCACTAGAGTGAGTGATCAGCTGCCACAGGGCATACCAAGACAAATCAGAAAATGAAGAAAAATCAGATGTAACGATTCTGGTCTGGTGAAGGTCTCTGGACTCAAAGCGTTAACTCTTGAGTTTTCTTCACAAGATGCTGCCAGACCTGCTGAGCTTTTCCAGCAACTTCAGTTTTGTTCCCTATCAAAGACCCTAATGTTTCTCTTTTAGCAAATCACAAGCTGTTGAATCTGTTCCACATACTTACATTTGAAACAATCAAAGATCTAATTATTCACCCTACTTGCCTGACTTAACCTAGTCTTTTTATTGTATATTTTTGCAATGTTCAGCCTGCTTCTTTTTTTTCTCCATCTCCACAACTGCTAAGTATCTGAGTGGATGCCATTCTTCAGATGAACCATTTGCTCTCTATGAGGGCTGGGTTTGTATGTGGTGCATTTCACTAAAAAAACAGTTATTGTCCTGGTTGGGAACTGTGCAATAAAGATGATTTTGGACATCACCTCACCCCTTAAAGGTTTGTGCCTTTGGGAAAGGTGAGAACAGAAGTCAGAAAACCTATGTAATAAGACGTAGGAACGGAAATTGCCATTCAGCCCATCAAGTCTGCTCCATTCAATGAGATCATGGCTGATCTGGTAATCCACAACTCCACTTTGCTTTCTGTTAGCCAAGGCTCAATGAGTGCAGGGCACAAATCCAGGCAATATACTCACACTCCAGTACAGTGTGGAGTGAATGCTGCACCATCCAAGGTACCTCTCTGAGATGAGGTGCATAAACTGAGGCCATGTTTGCTCTTGTAAGGAATTGCTGAGAGGGCACTACCACAATGAAGAACATGGGATATTTCCCTGTGCCAGCACATGTCCCTCACACAAAATAACTGGAACAGATTATCCGGCATTATTACATTGTGTTTGTGTGACCTTACTGTGCAAACACTTGGTGGTTACATTTCCACATTATGGCAGTGACCACACATCAAAAATACTTTATTGGCTGGAAAGAATTTCAGGACTTTTAAGTTCCCTAATCACTGTTTCAAAGTACACCGCTTCTCTCAGCATCTGTCCCTTTAAGAATTGATGGTAATCCAGCTCCAAAAACAACTGTCACATTCCTCTCCACTCTTCCCAAAGTCTACTCTTCTAAGTTACAGTAAGTCAGATGCCAGAAACCATTACATTACTGCTCCTGGTTCCACCTTTCTCCCTAGTTAGCTCAGGTGGCACTGGTATTCAACAAAAGCAGCTCCAGGGTTACCTCCTCAATTCTCCCCGGCCTGGATCTAGTCCATCATCGGCCTCCTGCAATGATGCCACCTGAAGGTTGCAGGAACAGCAATTCATATTCAGCTTGGGAACCCTGCAGCCCAATGGTATCAATGTGGACTTCACCAGCTTCAAAATCTCCCCTTCCCCCACCACATCCCAAAACCAGCCCAGTTCGTCCCCTCCCCCCACTGCACCACACAACTAGCCCAGCTCTTCCCCTCCACCCACTGCATCCCAAAACCAGTCCAACCCGTCTCTGCCTCCCTAACCTGTTCTTCCTCTCACCCATCCCTTCCTCCCACCCCAAGCCGCACCTCCATCTCCTACCTACTAACCTCATCCCACCTCCTTGACCTGCCCGTCTTCCCTGGACTGACCTATCCCCTCCCTACCTCCCCACCTATACTCTCCTCTCCATCTATCTTCTTTTCTCTCCATCTTCGGTCTGCCTCCCCCTCTCTCCCTATTTATTCCAGAACCCTCACCCCATCCCCCTCTCTGACGAAGGGTCTAGGCCTGAAACATCAGCTTTTGTGCTCCTGAGATGCTGCTGGGCCTGCTGTGTTCATCCAGCCTCACATTTTATTATCTTGGATTCTCCAGCATCTGCAGTTCCCATTATCACAGTCCATGTACATATCTGGGCAATGAGTCTTTTAGTTCCTGCTGTCACTGAAGGTAACTGTTCATTGAATATCCATGCTGGTTGTATTCCCACATCTGCATACCTTGATGGTCAGTTCAACTCAGTAGCATCCTTAAGCTCTTTCCGGCTCAGTGACACAATACACATCCTACCTTAGTTTTCAACATCCTGCCTGGCTTTAATTACTTTCTTCCTTTTGATATATAAATCAGACTTTGCTCTAAAGACTGAGATAAAGGTTTACCAGACCAATTACTGAGTTGGCACCACTGAAGTATTTTGGGAAACTGGATTGGTTTGGGACTATATTCACTTGAGTTTAGAACAATTGGCAGGGCTGGGGGAGGAGCTGTCATAGAAACTTCAAAATTCTAAGAGGACTAGACTGGGTTAATACAAAGGGTTTTACCAATGACTGGAGAGTCCACATCCAGGGTTACTGCCAAAGGATATGGGATAGGCTTTATAGGACTGAGATGAGGAAACATGTCTTCACCCAGAAAGTGGTCAGCCTGTGTGATTCTCTGCCACAGAAAACTGTTGAGGCCAAACATTTTCATGAATGACTTAGATGTAGCTCTTAGGGCAAAAGGGATCAAAGGGCATGGGGAAAAAGCGGGAACAATGTACTGAGTTAGATGATCAGACATGGTCTTTTCATATAGCATGACAAAGGGCTGAATGGCCTATTTATGCTTCTACGCTTCATGTTTTCAACCAGTTCTATTTATCCTTCTATAACTGGTCAATATTCACTGAGAGTTAGCCCACCACTCCATCTTAATTCTGAGCAATGATTCAATAGTATGGAACAAATATTTTTTATTCATTTGTGAGACCTGGGCATTCCTAGCTGGTCAGCATTTATTGCCTGTGTTTACTTGCCTTTGAGAACGTAATGGTGAGCTGCCTTCTTGAACCACTGCAGCCCACTTTGGTGTAGGTTGACCCACAATGCCCTTAGGGAGGGAATTCCAGAATTTTGACCAAGCAAGAGTGAAGGAATGGTGCTAGGTTTCCAAGTCAGAATGGTGGGTGGCTAAGAGGGGAATGTGAAGTTGGTGGTGTTCCCACTTATGTGCTGCTCTTGTCCTTCTAATTGAAAGTGGTCATGGGTTTAGAAGATGCTGTCTAAGGATATTTCATGAATTTCTATAGTGCATCTTGTAGATAGTACACACTGCTGCTACTGAGTGGCAGTGGTGGAGGGTGTGAATCAGGTGTTAATCAAGTGGACTGCTTCTGTCAAGTTTTTTCAGTGTTGTTGGAGCTGCACTCACCTGGAAAGTGGAGAGTATTCTATCAGACTCCTGACTTGTGCCTTGTAGAAGGTGAACAGGCTTTGGGGAGTCAGGAGGTGAGTTGCTGGCTACAGTATTCCAAGCCTTTGACCTGCTTTTATAGCCACTGTGTTTATGTGGTGAGTCCAGTTAAATTTCTGTTCAATGAGAACGCCCAGGATATTGATAGTGGGAGATTCAGTGATGGTAACACCAATTGAATGTCAAGGGAAGTGGCTAGATTATCTCTGATTGGAGTTTGTCATTGTCTGGCATTTGTGGGGTGTGGATATTACTTCCCTCTTGTCAGCCCAAGCCTGGGTATTGTAAAGAATGTTTTGCATTTGAATATTGACTAGTTTAGCATCTGATGAGTCACCAGTGATGCTGAACATTGTGCAATCATTAGCGAACATCCTCACTTCTGACCTTATGATGGAGGGAAGGCCGTTGATGAAGCAGCTGAAGATGGTTGTGCTGAGGACACTACCCTGAGCAACTCCTGCAGACAAATTCTGGAGCTGAGGTGACTGACCTCCCACATCCACGACCTATATGTCAGGTATGACATCAACCTTTTATAGAGAGTCCTCCCACTCCTCCACCAATACCCACTGATTCCAGTTTTGCAAGAATTCCTTGATCCCACACCAGGTTTAATGTGGCCTTGATGTTGAGGGCTGTCATTCTCACCTCACCTCTGGAATTCAACTCTTTTGTCCATGTTTGAACCAAGGCTGTAATGAGGTCAGGAGCTGAGTGGCCCTGGCGAACCCAAATTGGGCCTCGCTGAGCAGGCACTGCTGGATAGCATTTTTGATGACACTTTCCATCACTTTATTGATGATCAAGAGGGGACTGATGGGATGATAATTGGCTGGGTTGGGTTTGTCTAGTGTTTTCTGTACGGGTCTTACTCCCAACAACCAGAATCACCTTCCCATGTGCCAGGTATGATCCCAACCAGCGGCGAGTTTGCCCCCGACACACAGTGATTCCAGTTTTGCCAGTGGTCCTCACTATCCTAAATTAAAAGTGGCAGCTCACCTCACCTTAGTGCTTCTTTTGCAGGGTGTGTTTCTTTTAAGAGATATGTATTACCAATGCTCAATATGAGGTGTTCCCTAGGGTTCCCAATCTTACCTTTGCCTAAGGATTATTGTCTTTTCCTCCATTCCCATTTCTCTAGATTGGACCATGGACTTCCGCTGGGTTACTCTGCATTGATGGACAAAGTGCTATAGTGGGTTATTACTGCCTTCTGCAGTTGGCTGACCAGAAAACTCTCCTACCATCCTTGCCATCGGGTTTATTGGAATGATTTATTAACTCATAATTAAGCCGTTTGGCCATGTTAGGAATGCACCATCAACAGCGAACAAGTCTAGGCGCAAGACTCAAACCCAAAGCTCAGAACTCCACCACTGTGCCAGAGGAGCTCCCTTAACTTAGAACCTTATTCTAAATAAGGTATGGTGGTTCAGTGGTTAGCACTGCAGCCTCACAGCACCAGGGACCCAGGTTCGATTCCAGCCTCAGGTGACTGTCTGTGTGGAGTTTGCATATTCTCCCCGTGTCTGTGTGGGTTTCCTCTGGGTACTCCGGTTTCTTCCTACAGTCCAAGGATGTGCAGGTTAGGTGGATTGGCCATGCTAAATTTCCCTTAGTGTTCAGGGGTGTGTGGCTTATACAGGGATAGTTCTTTGCTGCATATTTTGTGACCTCCATATGACCCTCCTATCCCAATTCACACTCCACCCTCCTTGAACCTGCTGCCGCCACAGAGTTTGCTCACTTCTACCAGGTTACAGTGAGGACTGGCAGCTGAGAGAATGCTTAGTGAAAGGGCTTTCAGGCAGCAGCAGATACTGAAACCATTCATTGCCAATAGTGCTGTGTAATCTCCTGTTTCAGTTTTATAATGTGGTGGTAATATGAGGGAAGGCTCTGTTAAAACACAGACAAACAACCTCTAACAGACCTTGTAAAGGTTTTATGGTCCCCTCGCTTTGGTCCAGACTAAAATATGCATGCAGTGATTTTACAGAATTTAAATATTCATTCATACTACTGTGGGTAAAGTGATGTTCAGGCACATTTACTTGAGTGTTCTAGCAGATGTATGCCTGCTACTAGGTTGATGCTTCACACTACTGCATTTCAGCTCTAGCTCACTAAAACAAGAATTGTTGCTGATTTGATCACTGCAGAGAGATACTTGCTGGGGGAGGGGGTTGATGTTCGAGAAACTGGTAAATTGTGCACTGTTTAGAGATTAAGATGTCATCCTACCTCCGATAGCCTCGTTCAGTTGAATTTGCTACTTTTTTTTCGAACTGCAAGGCAGACTTATTCAAAGAGAATCTCCTTTGTCAATGGCTGCATGGCTTTTGCCCCTGAGATTCTCACAGGGACCAGCAACCCAGAGGTATGAATCTAAATCCTAAAAGGTTGGCAGTCCGTCAACTGCATCGTCCCCCCGAGTTTGGTCGATGTTGCTGCCATAGTCAGAGAGGCTGGCAGCAAATGTGACAGGTGGCACACCTGATCCTGGGGCAGTGCTGCCAGTGTGAATGTTGGTCTGTTGGGCCTGATAACAAGGACTGGGCTAAATAATGATTGCTGCCAATTTGGGGGACGGTGGGGCGGTGGGCTGGGTAGTGGGTGTCATTGTTGAGACATCCATAAGAGTTAAAGTGTAACTGCCCGGTATGAATACAAGATATGAGCCTCAACTAGCAAAGATTGGCAAATCTGAATCATTAAGAACCCCATGTAGCAAATCTCTCTAGGACAGCCTTGCTGCACCTTTCACATTCATGTGCCAACTGAATCTTTGCAAGATGGTTTACTCGGGTTCATTTCCACCAAGCAAGCCTGTGAGTGAACTCCTATCCTTTACGATCTGGCTGGGTGAATAAGAGTCAGTAGAGTGAAGAGAGATTATTTGTCAGTGTAACATTGGCCACCATATTATCTTTGAAAGGCAGAAGATTAAACAGTGTCAAAATATGGCTTCAGGGAATTGTAGGACATCACCTGCACAAATAAAGATACTCAACATTAATTGTGAATTTATTATTGATGAACACAAACAGATCTTTCATGTGTCTACGCATGAGGTAAACGTGACATCTTACAACAATAGCTTGCATGAGCATTTCTGGAAAAAGGCACATTATGTTGAAACAGGTAGCTATCAGTTGTCATTAACCGATGCATTTTCCAAGGTAATGCCTCTACCAATCACGCCTCACTTGCCAACCAATCAGACTCTACTCTATTGGGTATAACTGCTGTTTTCCTTTTATTTTGTTAGTTCTAGCCAATTTGGCTAATAGAAACAGGATAAAAAGCAACAGCAAGTTGTCTTCTAGCTGCAATGCCCAAACCTATTTCTAGATTGTTTAAAATTAGATTTTATTGTCACCTGTACTTAAGTATGGAAGTAAAGGAGTACAGGGAAAAGTGCGTAAAATAGCAACACACAGTGCCATCTTAGGTATAAAGTTACTTAGGTATAAAAAGCTTACATTCGAAGTAGTAAAAGAAATAAAGTTAAAAAAGTAAAGCATTACCTTCATAGAATAAGTAGAAACATGAAGGAATAAAGCAATAGTTATCATTAAAGTCCTTCTTAATACTAACTGGAAACCAATAAAACTATTAAATGCCTTATATCTTGAATTGTTTGCATTGAGTCCTCAGATGGGCATTGATCTTCAACATCCTTGAACTGACCGAAGGGTTCACACAATATCATTCCATTGCTGGCTCTGTAGCAGATACCTCTGCAACTCTGAACTGCCAATCAAACAGCTAATTCATAAAGACCCGCCTACCATCTCTGTCCTCACCCAGTTGTCACTAACTGTTTGCTTCTGGCAACTCAGTGCCGCTGAAGTATGTAATAAGTACACAAGCATGTCACACTGGCGTCCATTTAAAGAATGACTTGTCTACTCCATGATTAAAACTTTGTGAGTGAAGCTGCTTCCATAACATGGACCCATGTTAATCATCCAGAATGCACTGCAGAATGGGTACTTGGGTGTCCCTGTGTGCACTCTTTCTAAGTCCTTTAACTGCAGCATTAGATGCCACACTGACCAGAGGCAGGGCAGCAAAGGATCACTTTTTGTGGCAATGATGGGAGGCTGAGTCAACTGAGCCTATGTTGCCTGGAATTCAGAAGAATGGAAGACGATCTCATTGAGAGTCACTTGGCAGGATAGACACTGAGCTATTGTTTCTGCTGGACAGGGAATCTGGAATAAGACTGAAGCGCAGTGTCAGGGTAAAAGATTAATCATTCAGGGCTGAGATGAGGGGAAGTTTCATAACTCAATGAGCTGTGAATCTTTAGATCTGCCTAATGCAGAGGGTGGTTGATATTCCATTGATGAGCACATTTCAGGCTGGTATGGACAACCTGTCGGAGAATAGCGAATGTTGGGGAGTGAGTCGGAAAGTGGGACTGAATCCCACAATCAGCCAAGGTCACTTGGAATGGCAGAGTGGGCTCGATGGACTGAATGGCCTGCTCCTTGTTCTTGCAGCACATGACAGAAAGTAATCAAATCATACAGATCTGAGCACTTACAGAAAGTGAGGAGTCATGTTTGATGAAGCAAGGCACTAAAGTGCGAAGCTGAGTACCAAATAAGCAGACAATGGGTGGATTTTTTCATGCTCACTCCCCACACCTTGTGGTGGCATATTTCGAGATGGGCGGGCATTTGAAAATGGGTAGGCACACTGATGGTTTTCCGCCTCTGTGCAGTGAAGTCTAGGGTGAGACTATCTCCCCACCTAAAGATTTATTGACGCATTTAGTGAGTAATTAATGATCATTAATGATCCTGCTACTGGGCAGGGACTTGCCACGGGAGGGACATCCCAAAAAAAAATCCTATCACACTTGTTTCCAGGCTTCCAGAGAATCAGAGGGTGGAGGGAATGTCCCTCATTCAAAGGCAATTAGTCCCTGCTGAAGGAATCTGGTATTAGGAATGGGGAGAGCTATAGAAAGCAGCCCAGTGGACTCTGTCCAATCTTGCCTCCCTTCCCATAACCATCGTCTTTGACCTGAGGCTGCTGGTGGGGGTGTTGCTGCCACCAATCCCAGGAGAGCTGACAAAAATGAAGGACTGCCTGCCTCTGATTCATTGGCACTTCTCAGCAACACAGGATAATTCATTCACAACATGGGATGAGGACATCTATGACTGAGCCAGAATTTTATTGCTCATCTCTACTTGCCCTTGAGGAGGTGGTGGTGAGCTGCCTTTTTGAACCTGCTGGGGTCAGGTACACCCATGGTGCTATTCCGTAAGGATTTCCCACATTTTGCCCCAGCAGCTGTAAAGGAATGACAATATAGTTCATCATTGGGATGGAGGGGAACTTGCAGATGGTGGTATCCCCATGAGTCACCTGCCTTTGTCTTTCTAGGTTTGCAAGTTTGAAAGGGGCTGAGCCTTGGTGAGGTATTAGTTTATGTCACCTGTATGGTACACATGTTGCCACCGTGCGTCAGTAGTGGAGGGAGCTAATGTTAAATGTGGTTAATGGGTTGCTGGTCCAGTGAACTGATTTGTCCTGAGTGCTGTCAAGCCTCTTGAGTGTTGTTGGGGCTGCGCTCATCTAGGCAAGTGGGGAGCATTCCCTCACACCCTTGACTGGTGCCTTGTAGATAGTGGACAGGAGTCAGCAAATGATATATTCAGAGCAGGATTCCTAGCCTCTGACCTGTTTGTGTTACCACAGCATTTATGTTGTGAGTCAAATTCCGTTTCCAGTCAATGGTAACCCAAAGGATGTTGATAGTGAGGGGTTTCAGTGATAGTAATATCATTAAATGCCAAGGGTCAATGATTATATTCTCTCTTGTTGGAGATAGACATTGTTTGGTGAGTGTTACTTGTCAATTGCCAGCGCAAACCTGATTATTATTTGAAGCTTGCTACATTTTGTATCAACAGCTCTGCAATTAGGTGAATCAGCTTCCCTTACTTCAATCTCCCCACATGTCTGCAACAATGGCATATGTTCTTTTAAGCATGGGATTAGAGTTAAAACTGCAAATTGAACATTGGCATCTCAATGATGTAGAAGTTACCACCAATGACTTAAAAAGAGGTGAATGCTAATTAAAAGTGGCTGATGATTTGTGAAATTTGCATGGGCATTGTGCCAGGCATAGATAATCATTTCACCATAGGTTATGTATGTGTTACAATGGGCTGTATTGAATGCAATAGTAAGATGAATGGTTGTTGTGTGTTAGGGATAAGAAGGGGATTGGAAGGCAGCAGGCTGTAATGTGTTGGTCACTCAACCGACCACATATTGAGGCTTATACTGAATGAATAATTGAGACGTAGCTCCTGTTATTAGCTGTTGCATGTCTCATTGTGTGGGGAGAGTATGTACAGCCCTCACCTGCAGGCTACCACTTCACTGATTGTTCTCGAAGCCAAGAACCTGTTTTGCTCCTTATGTTCCCAATGTAAGTCATTAGCAGCAAGAGTCTCACACCTAGATGTGACTAAGCTGCTGTAAGAAGGCGAAGGGGGATGCAGGAGGACCAGGGCTGATCAAAAGCTCTGAAGCATAACCAGCAGCAGCCCATTGTGGACGCAAGGAGCCCCAGCTCTGGGAGAGGTCACAGCCACAAGGTCTCTCGTCCTGACTCCATTACCCGGGGATAAGTGACATACAGTGTTGATGCAGGCTCTGAATGTCTGAGGTCATGAGGGAATGGCGCTAGATGCGAAAGTAGGAACTGAGGGCTGCAGGATAGTGATGCTATTCTCTCTCAGAGGTCTGTGAAGGTGACAGTCACTTTGAACTTCAATGTAACTGGCTCCTTTCAGGGAGAAACCGATGAACTGTGTGGGATCTCTCAGTCATGCACCACAGTTGCATCAGGACAGTGCCGTCACAATAGGTCCACGACAGATGCCATCTCCCTGGCCCCACACTCATCCCTGCAACATCTGGATAACAAGGACACTTGAGTCAGACTCCTGTTTATTAAATTTGATCTACCTTCAACACCATAATTCCAAGAAAACCCACCTCCAGCTTCTGAGACCTAGAACTCTGCTCCTCTATTTACAGCCAGATCCATGACTTCCTGGCCCAAAGGCCACAGTCAGTAAGGATAAGCAATAACACCTCCTCCACAATAATACTCAACACTGGCTGTGTACTCAGGCCCTTGCCATACTCCCTATACTCTCACGAGTATGCGGCCAAACTCAGCTCTAACTGTATTTACAAATTTGCTGATGACACCATCATAGACAGTCAAATTTCAAACAATGGTGAGACAGTACAAGAATGAGATAGTCAACTTAATAGCATGGTGTAGGACAACAATCTCTCCCTCAACATCAACAAAATGAAGGAGCCGGTCATTGACTTCAGGAAGCGGAGTGAAGGACATGCACCTGTCTGTATCAAATGGTACTGAGGTGGAGGTGGTCGAGGGCTTCAAGTTCCTGGGAGTAAATATCATCAAAGATCTATCCTGGTATATCCACCTTGATGTTACAGTCAAGCAAGCACACCAACGCCTCTACTTCCCCAGGAGGCTAAGTAAATTCAGCATGCCGACAATGACTCTTGCCAATGTTTATAGATGCACCATAGAAAGTATGCTATCCGGATCCATCACAGCTTGGTATGGCAACTGCTTTGTCCAAGGCAACAATAAATTACAGAGAGTTATGAACATAGCCCACTCCGACACAGAAGCCAGACTTCCTTCCATTGAAAGCAAAAATGCTGGAGATCACAGCGGGTCAGGCAGCATCCTTGTGGAGAAAGCAAGTTAATGTTTTGAGTCTAGATGATGATCCTTCGGGAGAAAGCAAGCTAAGGTTTTGAGTCTAGATGATTCTTCATCAGAGCTCTGATGAAGCTGCCTGACCTGTTGTGATCTCCAGCAATGTTTGTTTTCAGTGCAGATTCCAGCATCTGTAGTTGACTTCGTCTGTTCTTCACACTGGAGAAAGCAACCAACAGAATCAAAGACCCCTCCCACCTCGTTGCACTCTCTTCCACCCTCTTCCATTGGGCAGAAGATACAAAAGTTTGAAAATGTATAGAAAGAGATTTAAGAACAGCTTCTTACCCACTGTTATCAGTCTTATGAATGGACCTCTCATATGTTACAGTTGATCTTTCTCTGCACCTCCTCTGTAGCTGTAACACTACAGATTATGCATCCTGTTCTATTATCCCAATGTACTTACATAATGTATGATTTGTCTGAAATACAACATATTTCACATGTAACAATAAAAATGAAATGAAATCAATTTCACACTGATTCATTTTATACCCCTGTGATGCGAACAGTGCTGCAGCTCGGACAGAGGATTCAGAATGATAAGCCTCCCCCATGTGTAGGGTGCCATTGACTGGCCACACATGGCATTGACAGGGCAGTATCACAATGCTGCATTATCCATCAGTAGGAAGGGGTTCCATTCCATTATTGTCCAGGTGATCTAAGATTGCCATTACCACTTCCTGGAAGATGTGTACCCACTGCCCTGGCAGCTGCCAGGACACCTACATTCTGCAGCACTCTCATGTGCTAGCGTTTATTGCTGTCCCTAGTTGCCCTTGAGAAAGTGGTGATGAGCTGCCATCTTGAACCACCACAGTCCATTTGTTGTAAAGACATCTATAATGTTGTTGATGTGGGAGTTCCAGGACTTTGACCCAATGAAGTGATGGTGAAGGAACAGCAATATATTTCTGTGTCAGGATGGTGAGTGGCTTGGAGGGGAACATGCAAGTGTTGGCATTCCCATGCATCTGCTGCTCTTGTCTTTTTAGAAGGATTGGTTATGGGTTTGGAATGTGCTGCCTAAGGAGCCTTGATGAATTTCTGCAATGCATCTTATAGATAGTACACTCTGTTGCTACTGAGCATCAGTGTTAGAGGGCTTGGATGCTTGTAGATGTGGTGCCACTCAAGTGGACTTTTTTGCCCTGAACGGTGTCAAGCATTTTCAGCATTGTTGAACTGAATCCATCCAGGCAAGTGGGGAGTATTCTATCGCATTCTTGACTTATGCCTTGTAGATAGAGCACAGGCTTTGGAGAGTTAGGCAGTGAACTACTTGCTGCAGAATTCCTAGCCTCTGACCTGCTTTTGTAGCCACGAGCATGGCTAGTCCCATTCAATTTCTCAGGAGAAAGACTCCACTGCAACCACGGGTCTTGTCACCTTTACACATTGCTCTGACTGATGTGGAGCACAGATATATTCTGCTCAAGCTTCACGTAGGGCTACAGAAACTTAGAAGATAGGAGCATGAGGAGGCCATTTGGCCCTTTGATCCTGCTTCCTTATTCTTCATATTCGTGGCTGATTGTCCAACACAATAGCCTAATCCTACTTTCTATCCATGACTTGTGATCCCATTCACCCCAAGTGCTACATCGAGTTGCCTTTTGAATATATTCAATGTTTTAGCATCAACTACTTCCTGTGGTAATGAATTCCACAGGCTCACCACTCTTTGGGTGAAGAAATGTCTTCTCATCTCTGTCCTAAATCGTCTACCCCAAATCCTCATACTGTGACACCTGGTTCTGGATGCACCCACCATTGGGAACATCCTCCCTTCATCTACTGTGCCCAGTCCTGTTAAAATTTAATAAGTATCTATTTGCCTGAGGTCCAGTGAAAACATTCCTAACCTAGTCAATCTCTCCTCATACATCAGACGCCATCCCTGGAATGAGCCTGGTAAACCTTTGCTGCACTCCGTCAAGAACAAGAGCATCCTTCCTCAGAAAAGGAGACCAAAACTGTACACAATATTCCAGGTGTGGTCTCACCAAGGCCCTGTATAACTGAAACAACACATCCCTACTCCTGCACTCGAAACATCTCGCAATGAAGGCCAACATGACATTTGCCTTCTTTACCGCCAGCTGCACCTGCATGTTTACATTCAGCGACTTGCACACGCCCCTCTCCCAATTTACAGCCATTCAGGTGTAATCTGCCTTCTTGTTTTTGCTTCCAAAGTGAATAACCTCACATTTATCCAAATTATATTGCATCTGCCATTGATTTGCCCACTCAGCCAACCTGTCAAGGTTATGCTGAAGGATATCTGCATCCTTGTCACATTTCATCCTCTAACCCAACATGGTACCATCTGCAAACTTAGAGATCTTGTGGTAGAGCGGACAACTGGACTGTCGAAGATTTGGTTCCACTCCTTGGGCTAGTCTGGGCTGGGGAGGTGGGGCCCACCAGTATAGTTCAGACAGATTGTGCTGCATCATCCTGGCTTGCTGTGCTTTGCACAATTGGAGTAGGTAATGAAGCGACATGCTAGATGCTGAAGAGGTAATCAGAGCAGTGCTCTGAGGAGGAGGAAGAGGACGATGAGCATGTTGGGAAGAGGGGTGGGCAGTGATCCTTGTACATGACAGAGCTCAACTGTGTCGGGTACTAAAGCTGGACACTGCGCTGACTGACACCCGGTTTTGGTGTCAGAGAGCTGGGTACACTGGGCCCAGTAAGTGGTGAGTTGTTCCAGGAATAGTAAGTTGTAAGGTGGGGTTGGAAACAGGGAGCAGTACCCTATAGGAGGGGAGTACGTGGGCTTCACAGAGATAAACCCTCCGAAAAACTCAACAAAACTGACAGCGAGCTAAATTTGAGTACAATTTAGCCTATGGTCTTTATAGCAACCATTTTTCTTTACATTTCCCAGCCTTCGTTAAAGAAAAACATTTTGGAATTACAAGCTAAAATGTCCACTGTGATGTGAGATTCTGATCCATGGGCATGACTCATTAATGTATACTAGAAGCTACACAAGATCCTATTTGTGCAGACCTGCACACACATTAGGCCTGTTTCAACATGCATGTTGAAGGATTTATTTATGGCGTCTACTTCATGATTCAATTCCATAATGTCCAGCTCTTTCTTCAGTTCAGTTTGCCTTCCTGTGTCCAACATTCATGGTTAACTGTGAGTATCAATATGAAAAAAAGAGTCAAACAACTGAAAATTACCAGGCCCACTATCATTTTCTCAGGGTAATGAAAGAGAGGGCACAGATGTTAACCTTGCGATCGATGCCTAAATGCAAAGAATAAATAGTTAAACAACAACTAACAATGAACATATCATGAATGAGTTTAATGAGCAGCTCATACAATATATTATTTGAGGGAGGAATGATAGCGGTACATGAAGAGAATGTATGATCTTTAAATTGTGCTCTAGGATTATTTATTAACCTCAACCAGTAAGAACAGCCTCTTTAAAAGGGTGCTACAACCAGAGGCTGGATAATTTTTTTGCAATGCAGTGGCTCATAAGGACATCAATTCATCACACATTGGGAGATTGAGTCTCCTGGCCCAAAGGTTTACACCTCTACTCTCTGAGTCATTCCAACATATTTGTTGCTGAGGGAAAGAGGAAATTGGAGGCGGGGATTTGAGATGGTAGGTCACAACTCCTGCTGTTAACAGGTTGACCATGCCATTGGTGCCAACCTAAAGAGGGAATGCCCGCATTGCTTTCAGATGGGACCAATGTCACATGTCACACACGTGACTGTGGAAATGAGCTGAAGAAACAGGTGAACGTCAGGGCTAAGGAGAGCCAATTAGGAACTCTGGGCAAGGAATGGTTGCCCTCCAGTGGAAGGATGTGGGATCACTGAGCTCCGATCTGAGCAATCTCAGGGTGAGGAGCTATCAAATTCGTCCAGTAAGAGAAATAGGAAAGAATCAGGGAATCAGGCCATTATTCATGGAGTCATATAGCACAGAAATGGCCCTTCAGCCTATTGAGTCTGTGCCAACCTATCTATACCTATCTAATCCCACTTTCCAGCACTTGGTCCACAGCCTTGAATATTATGACAGTTCAAGTGCTCATCCATGTACTTTTTAAAGGTTGTCAGGTTTTCCCTCTCTACTGCCCTCTCAGGCTGTACATTCCAAATTCCCATCACCTCTAGGTGAAAAGAAATTCCTCAAATGCCCTATAAAACTCCTGTTCAAAATTATGCCCCCTCGTTACTGATCCTTCAACTAAGGGGAACAACCATTTCCTGTCCACTCTCTCCATGTCACATAAATCTTACACCCCACAGTTATATCCCTTACCAGCCTGCTCTGCTGTAATGAAAACAACATTCACTTATCTAGCCTCTCTTCATAACTAACTTTTCTATCCAAGGGAAAATCCTAGTGAATCTCCTCTGCAACCCTGCCAGTGTATACACATCCTTCCTATAGTGTGGAGACATGAACTGCATAGCGCTCCAGTTGTGGTCTAACCAAAGTTCTCTGTTCCTATAATCTATGCCATGTCTGAGAAAGGCAAGTGCCTTCCCACCACCTTCAAGGGTTTGAAGACAAGCACCCCAAGATCCTGTGATAATGGGAACTGCAGATGCTGGAGAATCCAAGATAACAAAGTGTGAAGCTGGATGAACACAGCAGGCCAAGCAGCATCTCAGGAGCACAAAAGCTGATGTTTTGGGCCAAGACCCTTCACCAGAGAGGGGTATGGGGAGACGGTTCTGGAATAAATAGGGAGAGAGAGGGAGGCGGACCGAAGATGGAGAGAAAAGAAGATAGGTGGAGAGGAGAGTGTAGGTGGGGAGATAGGGAGGGGATTTGTCAGTCCAGGGAAGACGGACAGGTCAAGGAGGCGGGGTGAGGTTAATAGGTAGGAAAGAGGTGAGGCTTGAGGTGGGAAGAAGGGATGGGTGAGAGGAAGAACAGGTTAGGGAGCCAGAGACAGGCTGGGCTGGTTTTGGGATGCAGTGGGGGGAGGGTTCGAGCTGGGCTGGTTTTAAGACGCAGTGGGGGGAGGGGATGAACTGGGTTGGTTTTGGGATGCAGTGGGGAAGGGGAGATTTTGAAGCTTGTGAAGTCCACATTGATACCACTGGGCTGCAAGGTTTCCAAGCGGAATATGAGTTGCTGTTCCTGCAACCTTCATGTGGCATCATTGTGGCACTTCAGGAGGCCCATGATGGACATGTCGTCTGAGGAATGGGTGGGGGAGTTGAAATGGTTTGCAACTGGGAGGTGCAGTTGTTTATTGCGAACTGAGCGGAAGTGTTCTGCAAAGTGGTCCCCAAGTCTCCGCTTGGTTTCCTCAATGTAGAGGAAGCCACACCAGGTACAATGGATACAGTATACCACATTGGCAGATGTGCAAGTGAACATCTGCTTAATATGGAAAGTCATCTTGGGGCCTGGGATGGGGGTGAGGGAGGAGGTGTGGGGGCAAGTATAGCACTTCCTGCAGTTGCAGGGGAAGGTGCCGGGTGTGGTGGGGTTGGAGGAGAGTGTGGAGCGGACAAGGGAGTCACAGAGAGTAACCCTAACCCCAAGATCCTTCTGTTCATCTGAGTTTCCGAGTGTTTTGCCATTCACTGAGTACTCCCTTGTCTTGATACTTCTTGCAAAGTGCATCACTTCACACTTATCAAGGTTAAATTTCATCTGCTACTGATCTGTTCAACTGATCAATCCATCCATATCCTGCTGGAATCTAACCCCTTCCTCATCACTGTCGACCTCCCAGCCAATCTTTGTGTCATCGGCAACTTTACATGGCATTAGCCCCCTGGTCCACGTTCTCATCTATATATCATGAATAATAAGAGACCCAGCACTGAGCCTTGTGGTACACCATTGGACAACAGGTCTCCAGTCACACAAACAGCTTTCTACCACGCTCTATCTTCTACCAGAAGAGGATTTTGGATCAGTGGCCCTTCCTCAGAACTTCTGAGTACTTAGTATTTAGTACTCAGTGAGTACTCAGTGAATGGCAAAACACTAGGAATTTCTGAGGAAGGGTCACCGGGCCCGAAATTTTAGCTCTGATTTTTTTTCTTCACAGATACTGCTAGACCTGCTGAGCTTTTCCAGCAACTACTGCTTCTGACCCTCATCTATGCACCTGGACACCTCCTCACACATCTGATTCCTACCTCTTGTGGGTGGTTTTTGTGTTTTCCTGATGGAGAGATGTAATCCTTTCTCTTAGCACAGTAAGGAGGCCATGAATTCCCAAGCAAATGAAAATGGGGATGTAGCAGGTCAGTTAGCCACCTGTAAACATCACCCAAAGAAGAAAGGAGATCACAAGGTCAGCGTCACACTGGGGGGAGCATCTAAACATTTTACTGCTGTCCATACTTATAAAGGGATATGAGGAAGCCATTCAGCCCTTCATCTTTCAATGACATATATTATAACTCATTATTAATGAATCACTTACAGGACACATGCAGCACTGGCTGGACCCAACACTTATTGCTCATCCTTAGTTGGCCTTGAGACGTTAGTAGTGGAAGTTGCATCTTATATTCAATCGCCCACCTTGGCTCTCTGACACTGTATACCCTTGTCCATCCAACATCTTATCAGGCCCAGTAATAAAGGTTTTGGGACAGCTTTTTGAGGGAGAAGGAGAGAGACAGAGTTCCAGATTTCCATGACATTAACACCGGAATCATTACACAGGCCCAGTTGAGGGCTTTGGGTCTGCCTTGAAAATGTCTGCAGTTAGCTTGTGGGCTGCTATAACTCTCTCTCTGTCCTGTCAGCAGCATGCATGCCTGCTTTTCTGGGAAGGAAGCTGTAAATTAATTCCAGCTTCCAGTAGACATGTTATCCTAGCCCTTCCCTGCTGCTGTCAAATCAATCTTTCCTGCTTTTTATTCTTCCTGGTTGGGGGGTTGGAGAGGGGGGGGAACTGCAGCAGGTTTAGCATTGCCTGGGCTCTCTGCACTCAATCTGGTGAATTCATATTTTAGAACATAAGAAATAGGAGCAGGAGTAGGACATCTGGCCCTTCGAGCCTGCTCTGCCATTCAATAAGACCATGGCTGATCTTCTCATGGACTCAGCTCCATTTACCCACCCGCTCAACATAACCATTCATTCTTTTACTGTTCAAAAATCTATCTATCTTTGCCTTGAAAACAACTGCTTCACTGGGCAGGGAATTCCACAGATTCACAACCTTTTGGGTAAAGAAGAACAACCTCAGCTTAGTCCCAAATCTGCTCCCCCCTTATTTTGAGGCTATGCCCCCAGGTCTAGTTTTGCTGCCATCGTAAACAACCTCCCTGTTTCTATCATATCTATTCCCTTCTATAAGATCCTCCCTCATTCTTTTAAATTCCAATGAGTACAGTCCCAGTCTAATCAATCTCTCTTCATAATCCAACTCTCTCAACACCAGAATCAACCTCGTGAACCTCCTGTGCACTCCCTTCAGTGCCAATACCTCCTTTCTCAACTAAAGAGACAAAACTGTACGCAGTACTCAGCAGCACCCTATGCAGCTGCAACATAACCTCCCTATTTTTAAACTCCATCCCTCTAGCAATGAAGAACAATATTCCATTTGCCTTCCTAAATACCTGCAAACCACGTTTTTAGCCTCTGCTCCCAAATAGGTAGTGGCATAAAGTGAGGGGGATTAAGGCAACAGTGGAAAGGCAGGGTGGACCCAGACCAAGAGGAAGGCATGAAGACAAGGGAGGCGGTTGGATCTGGTAGAGCTGGCATGATGCATGTACCAACCATGCACTCACTGGTGGACTGTGGGAGTATGTGGTGGGACAACAGGTTAACCAAGAACTACACACATACACACAAACACACACACACAGAATACCCTGTCACAATATATCGAAGCAACATGACAGTCTCACAGCTGGAAGATTCTAACAAAACATCCTGTAATTTGAAAAGGTTATTATTGCCACAAAAAAATGCAGCACTGTAATATCATGGAGAGAATTATTTTATGTAGTGGGCTGTAAAATAATAATGTTATATTTGTAGAGACAGCATTGCTAAGTGCCACCATTATAATGTCAGATGTAGTATTGTCATCAAAACAGCAGCAGAATAAATTGTAACAGAATCAGATCTATAACATAAATGAAGCATCATTGAACTATTAGAGATCCAGTACAGCTTTAAAACAAATGCAATGTTGTATTATAACTCAAGCAGCATTTTTACATTACTGAGGCATTGTCATACTATAATCAAGGCAAAATAACATGGAATCTTTCTCATACAGTAGAAATTATTGCGCAATTTAACTGAAGATAAATAAAAATGAATAAATAAATGAATAAAACAGACATTGTTTTATTTTGTTATTCATTTGTGGTAAATGGGCAACCCTGACTGCGCCAACATTTATTGCCCATTCCTAAATGCCCTTCAGAAAGTCGCACTGAGCTGAACACAATTGAACAGCTTGTTTGGCCATTTCAGAGGAATGCTCAGAGTCCACCACATTCCTGTGGCTCCAGAATCATGTTTAGACCAGCTGGGGTAAGAACAGCGGATTTCCTTTCCCAAAGGACTTTAATGAGCTGGGGTGTTTAACACTCCAGTAGTTTTAAGGTTAATGTTACTAGCTGTGACTTTATTTAATTATCAGAATTTAAATCCCTCAGGATTAAACTGTTCTCAACAGATAAATGATCTAGGCCTGTACACTGTTTCAGAGCTAGAAGGAACTGCTGATGCTGGAGAATCTGAGATAACATGGTGTAGAGCTGGATGAACGCAGTGGGCCAAGCAGCATCAGAGGAGCAGGAAGGCTGACGTTTCAAGCCCGAAATGTCAGCCCTCCTGCTCCTCTGATGCTGCTTGGACTGCTGTGCTCATCCAACTCTACACCTTGTTATCTTAGGCCTCTACATTACAGGTCTAAGAACTGTATGCTGATACCCAAATGTAATAGAGGCACCTATCTAAGATAATAATTATAATAATAATTATCACTCTACAATAAAGAGACATCCTGTGGTAATATAGAAGTGTTAATGCTAAATGTTAAGAGAATAGTACAATGCAATGGAGGATGTGATGTGTATCAGGCAGTCCTATAATGTAACAAATTACTATGGTAAGATTGCCCTAACAAGACAGTATTTCTTTATTATTAGCAGGTGATACTTTACTAGGACAGAGGCAGATATAATGGATTCTAATGCAATCAAGTGCAAGATGGTCTGTATAACAATTCTAACAACACAGTAATAATAGAATATCTTTAAAGGTCAGGCTAGATGGTGTTTGAGGGAAAGGTAGGGGGATTCACAAGTGGCAACCGATAGAGGAAGGAGAGTTCAGGAGGTGGGGTGGCGTGTTTACACGGAGGACCTTACAGCACTGGAGAAAGTTACCATGGTTGCATGTAAAGAGAAGATAAGAAATGTAAACCTGAGATGTCCAGTAAGAATGTCAGTGCCAACCAACAAGGAAAGGAAGTGCCAGGTAATCTGATCTTGGTGTGTGATTAAATGTGCACTGCAGAGTTTCAGTTGACCTTGAGGGTGGAAAGCTGAAGGCTGATCAGGACAGCACTGGAATACGAGAGTATGGGGCTGGCAAAGCATAGGTGAGAATTTCAATGACAAGAATATAACATCATGATAGTCAATGTTCTTTGCGAAGGAGAGAATTTTAAGATTGGATTTGGAGCATCACTGATAAGGTTAGTGTTTGTTACCCTCACCTAAATGCCCTTGAATGAACTGGCTTACTAGGCCATTTCAGAGGGTAGGTCAAAGTCAGCCACATTGCTGTGGATCAGGAGTCCCACCAGATTTCCTCCCCTAAAAAACATTAGTGAACTAGAATTCTTTTGCAACAATTGATGATAGTTTCATCATCACCATGAACCAGACTAGTTTTCAATTTCAGATTTTAGTTGCTCTGGTGAGATTTGAACACATGCTTTCAGGATATTAGCCTGGACCTTAAGATTATTGGACATGTGACATTACCAACATGCCATCATCTCCCCATAAGGGCATGAGGGCAGTTCAACTTAAGATCAATCCCTTAGGATTGCAAATAATCTTTCTAGGCCAAAGCCAGAAAGTGAATGATGCCAGTAACAAGGGTTTGGTGTTCCTATTGGAGCTGAAGGTGATTTTGGCCTCTCAGATATTGAGCAGCCAGAAATTGTAACTCATTTAAACTGGATATCGGACAAGCAATGTAACAACTCCAAGGCCATGAAGGGACAGCAGAGAGAAAGGACTATGTGTCAAAGGGCTATGTATGGACATGGAAGCCAAGTCTATGGAGCATGTGTCAAGGAGTAACATAAAGATGACAGTGAAGAGAGCCAGGAATAGATCATGAGGGGACTCCTTGGGCCATGATTCAGGGGGAGGATCAGCTGTAGTATAATGAAGGAACTATTATAACATAAGGGAGGCAGTCACGCAATATAACAGACCACAACACTTAAAATAGGAAGTACGATTTGAGAGTGACAGGAATGTGGTGCAGAATAAAGCCAACAGCATGGCTTTGTTCATGGAGGCCTAGCTCCTTACCTTTCCCAGTTCTTGCAGTTTGGTGAGCTTCAAGATATTTGTAATCAGTTATCTCTCTGCAATGAAAAGGTATGTCGATAGTCATTTGTGAGCTACAGCTCCATGCCATAATATGAGAATCAGTATCATAATAGAAGAGGGCAAGGGTATACTATGACAGAGGCAGCATAGCATTATTACTATAATTGACTATTCTTTGGTGTAATGAGGCAAGTTGTAGTATAAAAGGAGCAATGCCTGAGTGTACAAATGTTTCGTTTTAGTATAGCAGCGAGCTGTAATGTAACAGTGTATTGATTTGGTATCATACTTTAGGAGGTGTAATATACTGTAAGGAGGAGCATAACATAACATTGCACAAAAATCTACTATGGTTTTGTTCTTCTTAAAGTATTATACTGCATATCTTGAGCATAGATTGTAACCCCAAATGGACATAACAACCTTTTAAATCCAATTTGAATTTTTAAGAGAAGACAGCTGGAGTCAGGCTGACTGCAGATACAAATTCAATGACGTTCAGGAGAGGAATTCTGGAATGTCATACCTGTTCATGGAAAGAAGCACAACATCTGATCATTGCTCATAAAACAACACACACATTCCCGTATCATTCTTGTAAACTCGTCCAATTCATTTAAGTCCTTCCTTAAATAAGGAAACTTAAACAGCACACTGTATTCAAGGTGTGGTCTCACCAATATCCTGTATAACTGAAGCATAACATCTTTACTTTTGTGTTTGATTCCTCTCATAATAAAGGAGAGCATCCCAATGGTTTTTCTGATTATGTGCTGCGCCTACATACTAACTTCTTGAAACTCAAACACTAAAACACTTTTTCTGATGAAGGGTCCCAGCCCGAAATGTCAGCTTTTGTGCTCCTAAGATGCTGCTTGGCCTGCTGTGTTCATCCAGCTCCACACCTTGTTATCACTAAAACACCCCGATCCCCCGAACCTCATAATTGTAAAATCAATCTTCATTTAAATAAACTGTACATACAACAAACTATTAGGGAAGTAGTTGGGATGTTAGCTTTTTGTTTGAAAGTTTAGGACAGTAAGAAGTCTTACTGCAATTGAAGAGGACATTGATGAAGCCACAGGTGAAGTAGCAAGTGCAGGTTTGATCTACTCATCTGGTTGTGACATAATTGTTCTACAGGGAGTGTGATGAGGTTTTACCAGTCTGGGACCTGGGATAAGAGGATTTTTAAAAATTAATTCATTGGATGTGGGTGTTGCTGGCTAGTCCAGCATTTATTGTCCATCCCTAATTGCCCAGAGGGCAGTTAAGAGTCAACCACATTACTGTGGGTTTTGAGTCACCTGTAGGCCAGGCCAGGTAAGGATGGTAGCTTCCTTCCCTAAAGGACATTAGTAAACCAGAAGGTTTTTTTTTCCTGGCAATCAGTAATGGTGTCGTGGTCATCATCAGACCCTTAGTTCCATATTATTATTGAATTCAAATTCCACCATCTGTCATGACATGATTTGAACCCAGGTCCCTAGATATTATCTGGGTCTCTGGATTATTAATCTAGTGATAATGGAGTTAACATTTCGGATCTGGTGACCGTTCCTCAGAACTGAAGGGTCACCGGACCCGAAACGTTAACTCTGTTTTCTCCTTCACAGCTGCTGCCAGACCTGCTGAGCTTTTCCAGCAACTTTGTTTTTGTTCCTGATTTACAGCATCTGCAGTTCTGTTGGTTTTTAGTCTAGTGATTATACACGCTAGGCCATCACCTACCCATCTATCCTTTAAGGAGAAATTGAGTATACTGGACTTGCACTAAATAGTGGTTAGAAGAATGTGAGGTCACTGAATTCAAACATATAACACTTTATAAGTGCTTAACAGGATGAATACAGAGAAGATATTTGTCCTACATGCAGAAGTTGGACTGCTGGGTCACAGTCTCAGAATAAAGGGCCAGCCATTTACAATTGAAATGAGGAAAAATTCCTTCACTTAAAAGAGTCGTGGAATTTGAAATTTTCTACCACAGTCTGAGTATTATACATAGTCAAGACAGAGATTGATAGATTCCTAAGTACCTAGCCAGATTTAGATGGTTCAAAAGGGTCTGTTGAGATTGAAGATCAGTTAGGATGTTATTGAATGCTGGATCAAGGTTGAAGGGCTGAATGATCTACTCTAGCACCTATTTCTTTTGTTGTTCCATTCATCCATTCTCTCAGGATCAGCCCTAACGTTGTCATCAAACCTGTTCACATTAGTAGTGCTGTCAACAAAATTTTGGAATGGTTTCCGAACAGGAGGCCATTGAACCTGTCAAACCTATACTGCCACCTTGATTAAGCAATCTATTGGCATTCTCTTGCCTATTCCCCATAGCCTTCAAACATTCTTCCTTTCCAGACAATAATATAATTCTCTCTTGAACCTGCTTTCACCACAATCTCAAACAGCATACTCCAGATCCCGAACTCAATGTTTGAACATGTTTTGCCTTGTGCTTCCATTGTTTCTTTTACTATACTCTCTGATGTTTGGTCCTTCCACTAATGTGACCAGTTTCTCGTTGTTTACTCTTTGCAGACCACCCATGATTTTGAATATGTCCGTACAATCTCCTCTCTAACTTATTCAATCTTTGGATCATCCCTGAATTATTCTCATGAATCTTTTCTGCGATCTCTCCAATGCCTTCACATCTTTCCTGTGTTGTTGTGCTCAGAAGTGAACACAGTACTCTATCTGAAACTGCATTAGTGTTCCCTATGAGTTCAACATAACTTCTTTGCTCTTGTATTGTATAGCCAAATTTATAAAACTTATATCCTACATGCTTCATTACCTGCTCACTTAACCTGTCCTCTCATTGTCTATGAAATATGCACAAATAGAGCCTGCTCCTAAAACCCCTGTAGAATTGAATTACTTAGTTTAATTATTTCATATTGTTTCTCTGCATTCTTCCTCCCAAAATGACTCACTTCAAATTACTCTACATTGAATTTCATCTGCTACTTGTCTGCCCATTGCAACAACTTGATATGCTCTTTTGCAGTTCTTCAATATCCTTCTCGCAGTTGATAAAACTTCTACGTTCTGAATTATCTGCATATTTTGAAATTATGTCCTGTGCATTAAACACTAGAATGTTATAGATATATATCTGAAAGAGCTGGTGTCGTAACAGTAACGTTGGGAAACTCCACCTTGAACCTCCCTTTCACCTGAACCGCATTTCTTCCGGTGGTCTAATAAGAGTGAATATGATGATGAAATAGTACTGTATACCATGATGTAACGTTGTCATTTGCAGTCAAGTGAAGGTAACTGTGAAGGAAGAGTGGAATCATCTGTATGAGTGGGAGATATCCTTCCAGAGACCAGGATTATCTACAATGTGTAGATAAAAAAGCTTGCAAAAACCTATCAGAGCCATTCATAGATAAAAGGAAATGATTGCAAGCCATAAACTACAAAAGATAAGGATAGCATTCTCTCCAGCATATGGAATAGATCCCAAAGCCACAAGCCTCATGACAACACCAATTATTTGAATCCCTACTCTCTACCTTCAATTAGTTAGCTAATCCTCGATTCATGCACACATACTACTTCCAACACCATGGACTCATCTTATCAAATTGCCTTATGCCCATATCTTATTGACTGACTGTTGAAGATCCAAGTATATTACATCTGCACTTTCCCCTTTATCAATCCTGCTTATCACCACCTCAAAGAAATCTAAGATAACAAAGTGTGGAGCTGGATGAACACAGCAGGCCAAGCAGCATCTTAGGGGCACAAAAGCTGACATTTTGGGCCTTGACGCTTCATCATCTGCAGTTCCCATTATCCCTGATACAATTATCTCCAAGAAATCTAGTACATTTTTAGACCTCCTCTTCATAAAGCATATCTGATTCTGCTTAATTATCTTATGAATTTCTAAAAATTTGGCTATTATATCCTATATAATAGACACCAACATTTTCCCAATGACATATATTATGCTAACTGGCCCATTGTTACCTATTTTCTGGTCTCCGTCTACTCCTGAATGAAGGTGTTACACTGGTGGTTTTCCAATCCTCTGGAATTAGAAAGGATTGTTTGACAATTACACTAACACACCCATTATTTCTGTAGCTACTTCCTTTGATATCCTGCGATGAAACTCATCAAATCCTGTCAGGCCTTCAGTCTCAGTAATTTCTGCTGTGTATTTTCTCTGTCTTATTTATTGTGCTTATTTTCTCCCTACTTTTGATCCCCTAATTCAGTGTTTTTGAAATTCTAGTGACGTCGTCTGCTGACAAGACTAATGCAAAGTAGTTATTTAACTCCTCTGCCTTCCTGGATCCCTGTGATGGTCCCTCAACCTCATTCGCCAAGGGGACTATGTTCATTTTGGCCTTTTTTTATATACTTAAACAAGCTATGACATTTTCATAATGTATAAATTCCGAGTTTACCTTCTAAGTTTATTTTCTCGCTCTGTTTTTTTGTTTGGCCATCTTTTATTGTTTTTTTAAACAGTTTAACCACTAATCCTTGTTACATTGTATATTTTTATCTCAATTTGATATTGTCCTTAACCCCTTGGCAATCATAGTTGCTTTATCTGCTCCCTAGGATCCCTCTTCCTTACTTGGATATATCTTCATTGTGAGTCACAAACTATTTTCTTAAATGTCTGCCATTGTTCCTGAACTTTATTTTCAACTAGATTCCTTTTCCAGTTCACTCCAGCCAACTCCAACCTCATTACTTTGTAATTACCCCATTTAAGCTTTGCACAGTTGTTTCCAACCCAAGATTCTCAAACTGAATGACAAATTCTAATATGTTATAGCCAACTGTTACCTATGGAATATTTAACTCTGGGGTGGACTAGTTGGACTTGAAGGGCCTACTTCCATGCTGTATGACTCTATGACTCTATTTAATTAATCTCCTTCAGTACAGATTACCAGTTTCAACACCTGATCCTTGGTGTTAAATCTGCAACATATTTTTCTAGGAAACGATCCAGAATATACTCTACGAATTCTTCCTCATGGCTACCTTTTCCAATTTGACCTTCTCAACCTACATTAAGATTAAAGTCACCCATTATTAATGTAGTACCTACTGAACATGTTCACATCATCTCCTGATTATTTGCTGTCCTTTTGGTTAAGCGATCCTCCAGTTTCTTTACTGAACTTATGATTTTGTGTTTCACAACTATAGTTCACAAATTCACGTAACTTTTGGCCACTGGCTTTAAACATCAGAAAACCCTTCATTTCCAATAACCCGTTGCAATGGTTTAAAACCACAACTTTACTGCAAAAGATTGCCCCCACCCCTGCAAAAATCATTGCTCTAGTATTTCAGCTAAGGAAATCCATTTCCTCTTTGATGATCTTACCTATCTAACTGCTAATCTCCGCTCCAACTTTTTAAGAATAATAAACTCCAAGTTTGTTTGAATTACCCTTAGTTCAGGGTTGCTTTCACCAGTCTTTCATTTAGATACCTACATTTTCTACAATGAAACTTTGATTCTTAAAACTAAAAGGTATGTTCTAATGTGAATTGTCAACTCACAACAAAAATGTAATTTAAAGCTCAGACAAGTTTAATTTAGAAGGACAGAACAAAAGTCTCTTTAGGACATTAATTGTTGCTATACATATCCACACGCCTGCAATAATTAACGTCCAGTCCATAGCAAGTAGGTTTCTCAAAACAATCAAAATGGCTCTCCAGAAGCTGGAAAATTTGATTTGAGTTGCAGTTGTGATCTTAAATGATATATTTATATCTACCTAGAGCTCTTAGCTCACCTGTACGTGAGGGTTAAAATCCTTCCCATTTATCCTTGCTCTCTGCTTCCTACGTCTGAACCAATCCCCTAGTCATCTTCCAGCTTAACTCCAATTCCATTTGCATTCAGTTATGCCTACATTCTGTTATGTGGGACGTTACTGAATGCCTTCTCGAAATCCAACTAAATAACATCCACAGACACCCTTATCTACCACATTAGTGGCCTCTTCAAAAATTGTAAGTAAGCTAGCAAGACATGAATTACCATTTATAAATCCATTCTGACTCTGTGTAATCGGGTCATATTTGTCCAAGTGCTCAGTCATTCCATCCCAAATAACAAATTCTAATATCTCCCCCACGACAGACCTTAGACAGTTTTCAATTTCCTTGTCTCCCCTCTTCTTAAATAATGTAGTGATGTTGACAATTTTCCAATCCTAGGAGACAAGTTCTGAATCAAAAGAGCTTTTGAAAATAATGCCCAAAACACTGTAAAGTCTAAAACAGAGCTTGCAGCTGAGATTAAGCATATTTCATGGAAATTGGGACAAGAGATTAAACAGGATTCACAGTCCATTGAGCTAGACATTAAAGGGCGTTTTCTATTGATATCTCCTAATGGTAGAAACAAAAGATTTGCTTTAATTGAGCACTCTCACATCCTCAGGAGCCTGCAAATATTTTATTTAATTGATTTCTGTTTGGGCATAGTTACTAATGGAATTTGGATGAGTAAGTGGTTTAGTTGTGTCCACAAAGGGCAAATTGGATAAATAAGCAAATAAGTTTTGTGGAAGAGGGCAAGTTTAGTTGAGGAATATCATTTAGCTGGGGCATGGGAGAGGGATGACATCTTCTACACTTCTTCAACAGACATGTGCCTGACCATCCAGGTGACATCTCAGGGTTACTGTCTCAAGAGAAGGTCAGCACCATGAACACTATAGCATTCCCTTGGTACTGCACTATGTGTCAGCTTTGGCTATTTTGGTAGTATGCTGTTCTTTGAGTTAGGGACTTGAGCCCTCTACAATTCAGAGAGAGTGCGGCACTGTTGGAGGTCCTGTTTGTCAGATGAGCTCATACTCTAACACTGCATTCGCCCTCTCAGGTAAAGATAAAAATTCCAAAAGTACTGGTTATATAGAAGATCAGGGAATTATCAATGGGCAATTGGCTATTTTTTAAATCATTCAATCAAAATTGCAAAGCAATTTGCCTGATCATGACCACGTTACTGTTTACAGGAGCTTGCTGAGCATAGCTTGGCTGCTACATTTTTTGACTTTACATCGATGACTTTATTTCAAAAATTCGTCTTTAGCTAGAAAGTGTTTGGGGTGCTTTGTGTTTAAGAAAGGAGCAATATAAATGTAATTCTTTATCTTTGAAAGAGTCAGCCTGTTTGAGGGTTTGGAGTGAGGCTTGAATCTTTCACCTTCTGCCTCTGTGTCTGTGTGTTGGGGCACCAGGTGTACAGGTGTATATTATTGAAAATGGTTCCTTTCTCCCTTGAGTGAATCGCGGTTCTAAATACTTCATAGGTCTGTATTTCATTTCTTCTGAAATAGGGAACTGGAGGGGTGTGGGTGGGAGCATACTTGTGCAATGAACTGGGTGAACTTCATGTGTAGATGCTGCTCTCCCACAGTTCAAACTTAGAGAGTAAAAATATTCTGGCATTAGAACAGACAAACATGATTCCAAATGGACTACTATGGTCATAAAGGGTGAGGAATCTTGCAGTTCCATCATCTGACTCCCCGTAGCCTGTCTGCCATCTACAAGGCACAAGTCAGGAGTGTGATAGAATATCCCTACTTGCCTGGATGATTGAAGCTCCAACAACGACATCATCCTGGATACAGCAGCTCACTTGGTTGGCTCCACATCCATAAATGTCCACTTGCTCCACCACTGATGCTCTGTAGCAACAGTACTGTCTACAAGATGCACTGCAGAAATTCACCAAAGATCTTTAGAGAGCATCTTCCAAAGCCACAATGACCACCATCTAGAAGGACAAGAGCAGCAGATACATGGTAACATCACCACCTGCAAGTTCCTCTCCAAACCACTCACTATCCTGACTTGGAACCATATCGCCATTCCTCTACTATCAATAGAGCAAAATCCCGGCACTCCCTCCCTTACAGCGTTGTGAGTGCATCTAAAGCAAATGAACGTCAACAATTCAAGAACACAGCTCATCACCACATTCTTTAGGGTGACTAGGGTTGGGCAATTAATTCTGTCTGACCAGCGACACTCATGTCCCATAAGTGGATGAGTACTAACAAAGTGAAAGTGTTTGTCACACAGCAGACTTTCTGTGGTTTAAGGACAACATTATTGGCAAAAAGCCATGTACACATATGTCTTCAAATACATTTTCTAAGAGTATTTAAGGATCAGGATCTGAAAACTAAGACAGCAATGAGCCCAATGCTCCTATATGCTCCAGTGGCTTGGTCAATCTGTGGAAAATACCCGGAAGCATTGGAGAAGTATTAGTGGCACCATCACGAGAGGCTACAAATCTGTTGGAAAGAACTGTGATCCACCAGTAGTATCCTCCCCTAAGCCACCTTGCCTAGTATTAAGGAGCTCATTAGTCAAAACCAGCTCCACTGAGTGAGGCATGTTCCTGAAACCAACACTCCCAAAGTAACTGTTTTTTTTTCAGAACCTGGTAATGACAGGAGACGCCAATAGATACTTAGAATCATAGAGATGTACAGCAGAAACAGGCCTTTCAGCCCAACTCACCCATGCCGATGAGATATCCTAAATTAATGTAGTACCATTTGCCAGCATTTGGCCCATATCCCTCTAAATTCTTCTTATTATTGTACCCCTCCAGGTGCTTTTAAATATTGTAATTGTACCAGTCACCACCACTTCCTCCGGCAACTATTTCTATACATGCACCACTCTCTGTGTGAAAAAGTTGCCCCTTAGGTTGCTTTCAAATCTTTCCCCTCTTACCTTAAACCTATGCCCTCCAGTTTTGAACTCCCTACCCTGCAGAAAAGACCTTGGTTTTTTACCCCATCTATGGCGCTCACGGTTTTATAAACCTCTATAAAGTCACCCCTCAACCTCTGACACTCCAGGAAAAATAGTTCCAGCCGATTCAGCCTCTCCATGTAGCTCAAACCCTCTAGCCCCAGCAACATTATTGTAAATCCTTTTTGCACCCTCTCATGTTTAACAATGTCTTTCTTAAAGCAGGGTGACAAAGATTGAACATACTATTCCAAAAGCGGCTTTTTTAGGAAAGTCCTCAAAGCCTGGAAGAGGTCAACCATACTCTGCTGGGTCATGGGATTCTCAGGTCTGTGATTAACTGGAAATGGAGCCAGTTCATTTGGGAACAGGCAGAGGTGAAGTCAAGGCATCAGAGAGACTGCACAAAATTCCAAAAGCCTCATCTATCCAACCCTTTGAGCAATACCTGCCCTTGCTCTGGGGGGAAGATCTGTAGATCGCACATTCAACTTATCAGCCACTTCAGAATCCATCAGATCAGATTGGAAACATGGAGTAGATTGTGTGATCTTGCAGGCACAGGAATAACGAGGCCACTTGACAATTTTATGCACCAGATTACTAAAACTGTCAAAGGTAATTAATTTATCAAAGGTGATTAATACAATGTATTTCATGTGGTACAACTAATGCTTCCAGATGACTAGATGTCTCAATGGGACATGTCCTATTAGGGTAAACCCTGGTGTCAACCCAATTAACACTGACTAGCAAAGAATATATAACACTGATTGAGGAACTTTTGTGCCCTTGTCGAGGTAGGTGAGATGAGAGAAGGTGGAAAAGGAGAGTGGGTATTTTGGTATAAGAACTGGGGTGATGACAGTGAATAAAGCTAGTTATGCATTATGATGGCTTTCAGATTTCAGAGATGACCAAATTCATTGGCAAATGAGCCACCACTATGTTGGGGTGTAGGCAAATTGTACGATAAAGCTGAACCATGTTAGCAGCCTCTTCTCAGGAAAAAAAATCACCGGCACCGTATGATGGTCAGCTGCTTGAATGGATGGATAAAGTGATGGTGAACTTTGGCCATGCTCTGTCACTGAGCAAAGGGAGATAAATGTGATCTTTCCCCAGATTACTAATCCTGCTACCTTATGGTAATTAATACATTTTCCTGTATGCAGCACTGGGTCAGGATTGTTTGGGGCAGTTTGCTGTTACCAATTTCCCTTTGCATTCACTTCGTGTTTGGTCTATCTACCTCTTTCAGTGCAGGAAACCATAGGTTGTGCTTCGTAGTGTAATAGAGGAGAACCCATTTCCGGTCTAACTAGGCAAGACTCCTTTACATTGACACAGTAGATATTGTTAAAGAGATTTTAGGGAGGGCCGAATGCTGGGTTTAACTCCTCAGAGATCCGAATCTGTTCTGTCTACAGGTCCATATGACATGATTAGAATGGATGGTATGTTTATAGTAATCTTCTCAGTCTTAACATGAATACAACAATTCTCATGGTGAGTGAATGTGTTAGGGTCTAGCATACAGACCCTTTAAAGGACAGAGTGACTCAACTGACAGATAGAGCACTGAAGGATGGTGTATGCAAGATGGGGCAGATCATTCTCAGGCACAATGTGGGAAACAATGCATCTAATTGTCAATTCATATCAGCAAGAAACAAATAAAAAATGTAGCATTGTTAGGAGTAGTAATGTAATGTTCAGAAGATGTACTTGATCCCTAATCAATGATACAGGCTAATGGTGGGTATCAGGCAGATAACACTCACAATACTGATATTGTGTTACACATGTGCTAGAGTATGCTTACCTGCTATTACTGAGACAATCAATTCCAGTTTCTCCACTGGGAACAGTTTCCGTTACAAGATTTTTCTTTCCCCTATCATTAATCTTCAGAAAAGAGAAGACAGCCAAGGAAGAAAGGTTCTACATTTTAATTTTCCTTTTTTTTTATCCCAACGTGTTAGAACATGACCTTGTACAACTGTGCTTGTATGGGTGAGAACTCAGCATTGTGGATGCCATAGAAGAGACTAGATGGAATTCCCTACACCAGACATGTACAAGAGACAACGGGGTGAGGCAATCAAGATGATTGAAGGATTTGATGTAAATAAGTAATTTCCTCTGGTGAACGAGTCTATGTAAAAAGGGGGAAACCTTTAAATTAGCAATTACTCAGTCAGCACTGAAGTCAAGATGCAGGGGAGAGGAATGGAAATCTGGAGCAATTACTTGCTGAGACTAGGTCGAGGCGCATGGTAAATTGAAAACCCAAAACTGAGATTGTAGATTCGTGCCAGGCAGGGGTATTAATGAGTTTGGAGCAAAGATGAGCAGTGGAGTGGGTTACAGATTATCCACATGTTACTATAGACATGTGGAGACTGCTTAAGGAACAGTTGTTGCGAGTGATGAATAAATATGTCCCTCTGAGACAGGCAAGAAGGAGTAAGATAAAGGAACCTTGGATGACGAGAGCGGTGGAGCTTCTCGTCAAAAGGAAGAAGGTAGCTGACATAAGGTGGAGGAAGCTAGGGTCAAGCTCAGCTCTAGAGGATTACAGGCTGGCGAGGAAGGAGCTCAAAAATGGTCAGAGGAGAGCCAGGAGGGGACACGAGAAAGGCTTGGCAGACTGGATTAGGGAGAACACAAAGGCATTTTACACTTATGTGAGGAATAAGAGAATGGTCAAAGAAAGAGTAGGGCCGATCAGGGATAGCATAGGGAACTTGTGTGTGGAGTCTGAGGAGGTAGGGGAAGCCCTAAATGAGGTTTTTGCTTCTGTCTTTACGAAAGAAACAAACTTTGTAGTAAATGAAACCTTTGAAGAGCAGGTGTGCATGCTGGAATGGATAGTGATAGAGGAAGCTGATGTGCTGAAAATTTTGTCAAACATTAAGATTGACAAGTCGCCAGGCCCGGACCAGATTTGTCCTCGGCTGCTTTGGGAAACAAGAAATGCAATTGCTTCGCCACTTGCGAAGATCTTTGCATCCTCGCTCTCCACTGCAGTTGTACCTGAGGACTGGAGAGAGGCAAATGTAATTCCTCTCTTCAAGAAAGGAAATAGGGAAATCCCCGGCAATTACAGACCAGTAAGTCTCACATCTGTAGTCTGCAAGGTGTTAGAAAGGATTCTGTGGGATAGGATTTATGACCATCTGGAAGAGCATGGCTTGATTAAATGCAGTCAACACGGCTTTGTGAGGGGCAGGTCATGCCTCACAAACCTTATCGAGTTCTTTGAGGATGTGGCTAGAAAAGTTGATGAGGGTCGAGCTGTGGATGTGGTGTATATGGACTTCAGCAAGGTATTTGATAAGGTTCCCCATGGTAGGCTCATTCAGAAGGTCAGGAGGAATGGGATACAGGGGAACTTAGCTGTCTGGATACAGAATTGGCTGGCCAACAGAAGACAGCGAGTGGTAGTAGAAGGAAAATATTCTGCCTGGAAGTCAGTGGTGAGTGGTGTTCCACAGGGCTCTGTCCTTGGGCCTCTACTGTTTGTAATTTTTATTAATGACTTGGATGAGGGGATTGAAGGATGGGTCAGCAAGTTTGCAGATGACACAAAGGTTGGAGGTGTCGTTGACAGTTGGTCTGTTGTAGGCTGCAGCGGGACATTGACAGGATGCAGAGATGGGCTGAGAGGTGGCAGATGGAGTTCAACCTGGATAAATGCGAGGTGATGCATTTTGGAAGGTCGAATTTGAAAGCTGAGTACAGGATTAAGGATAGGATTCTTGGCAGTGTGGAGAAACAGAGGGATCTTGGTGTGCAGATACATAGATCCCTTAAAATGGCCACCCAAGCGGACAGGGTTGTTAAGAAAGCATATGGTGTTTTGGCTTTCATTAGCAGGGGGATTGAGTTTAAGAGTCGTGAGATCTTGTTGCAGCTCTATAAAACTTTGGTTAGACTGCACTTGGAATACTGCGTCCAGTTCTTGTCGCCCTATTATAGGAAAGATGTGGATGCTTTGGAGAGGGTTCAGAGGAGGTTTACCAGGATGCTGCCTGGACTGGAGGGCTTATCTTATGAAGAGAGGTTGACTGAGGTTGGACTTTTTTCATTGGAGAAAAGGAGGAGGATAGGGGACCTAATTAAGGTATACAAGATAATGAGAGGCATAGATAGAGTTGATAGCCAGAGACTATTTCCCAGGGCAGAAATGGCTATCACGAGGGGTCATAGTTTTAAGCTGGTTGGAGAAAAGTATAGAGGGGATGTCAGAGGCGGGTACTTTACACAGAGAGTTGTGAGAGCATGGAATGCGTTGCCAGCAGCAGTTGTGGAAGCAAGTTCATTGGGGACATTTAAGAGACTGCTGGACATGCATATGGTCACAGAAATTTGAGGGTGCATACATGAGGATCAATGGTCGGCACATCGTGGGCTGAAGGGCCTGCTCTGTGCTGTACTGTTCTATGTTCTATGGTCTAAAAACAGAAATGGCTGGCGAAACTCAGCAGATCCGGCAGCATCTGCGAGAAGGAAGCAGAACAAATCTCTTCATCAGATCCCTATGCTCCTGGACTCAACACATTACCTGTGCTTCCTTCCTACAGATGCTGCCAAATCTGCTGAGTTTCACCAACAATTTCTGTGCTTGTTTCAGATCTCCAGCATTTGCAGTACTTTAGGCTGTCTTCTCCAATCAACTTGAACAAGCTGGATGGGCTGAAAGGCCTACTTTCTGCTTTCCATTGTCAACCCACAGTTATATAGAGCCAAATATTATGTTTGAACCAGCACTTGGTTGGTCTAGCAGCATTCCCCTTCTCTGACTCACAAGGTTATCAAGTCAAGATCCATGCAAGAAACTGACGACAAAGATCAAGGCTGCTGTTCTATTGCAGTACTAAGGCAGTGCTGTACTGTTGGAGATGTGGTCTTTTGGATTGAGATGTCAAACCAAAGCCCCTTCAGTCTGCCTGGTCAGAAGTGAAAGATTCCATGGGCAATATTTAAAATAAGGTCGAGACAGACATTCTTGCCGGTGTCAATATATATCCCTCAATCATCCCCACAAAAAGAGATTATCTGGCTGTCATTACAGTGCCATTTGCTGAGCATAAACCATTTGCCATATGTCCTACATTACAACAGTGACTACAGCCCAAAAATGTTATTTTGGCTGGAATATAAATGTAAGGCTTTCCTTAGCTTGTGTCCTATGGCATAGCTGTACTGGCTTGCCATGCATTGGTTCCTCCTGACCCTGTCCACTGTGAGTGTCAATATGATGAGAGGAGTCTCGCTACAGAAACCAATTAAAGATGGTGTTTACTCTGTGTGTGTTTGGGAGACTTGAGGAACAACATTTAACAGAGCAACATTTTTAATACAGCTCGCTTAATGTGAAACCAGTGTTGTCACGTAAAAGTACAAAGCCTACCACGAGAGGGCACTGCTATACAATAGCTTGTGTTTAGAAGCTTGTTTTAATAACTTTCTTGTTGGCTTTGTGTGATTCAAATACAACAGCTTATCATCTCCATCTAATATCTATTCAGGACACTGATCTGGACAGCTGATCAAATTGCTCTGATTGTCCTCTCTATTGTCAGAACCACTTGAAGCAGATTGGCAGAGTTACAGTCAATGTAAAATCAAGCCTATTTGATGCCGCACAGATGAACTGCTCTGCTGGTTAACATCAAATAGTGAAGAGGAAACTGTACCCCAATGAGTTACACTGAAGCTGTGCAAATGTGACAGCAAGCTCAGGCAGTGAAAATTCCTGCAAAAATATTGCTTATTGTTTAAGTGTGTTGTATTGGTGGGGACACTGAGGTAGCTGACTGTTTTAATTAAAACAGAGTCATGTCATCACAAGCACAAGTAACGCAATGTATAGACTCAGGCTGTCCTGAAATGATGGAGGATGATAACATGAAGCTATACTTGAAACAGATGAGGAGACGCACCTGTTCAAGTGCATTGTATGTAGAATGGACTCCTTGAGTTGCTGGAGCAGCGTCGCCTATGCTGCCTGTACAGGATCCTGCAAATTCACTGAGAAAACAGATGCACCAACACCAGCATCCTTGACCACGCCACTATCCCCAGCACTGCGGCACTGACCACCCTTGATTGGCCACGATGGACTGGGACATTGCCCACATGAGACCAACATGAGACTCCCCCAATCAGGTGCTCTACTCCTAGCTCCGAAATGGCCCCACGTGGACAAATCTTGCCTGGCTGATTATTTACCCATCCATCACTCTCAAGCATCAGCAAAGTGATAAAGATGCCACAGTGTCATCCAGTGGCACTTGTTCATTGACAATAATTTCACCGATATCCAGTCTGTGTCTTGGCAGGGACATCCAACTCCAGATCTTATTATAGCCTGCGTTCAAACGCGGAATACAGATTTAAATTCCAGATGTGAGGAAAGTGTGGTTGTCCTGGTATCAAGGCCACATATGATTGAGTGTGGCATCAAGGACCCGTAGGAAATCTGGAATCAAAACAGGAGTCAGACCTGGATCAAGTAATAAGGTTAATAAATGGTTATTGGACACCAGCCCAGGACACTACTGCAGGGATTCCTCAGGGTGGTGTGATATGTCAAAGCATCTCCAGCTGCTTCATCAATTACCTTCCCTCTGCCGGAATGTCAGAAATAGGGGAGACATTTGCTGATGATTGTACAGTGCTCATCTCCATTTGGAACTCCTCAAATACTGAAGCAGTCCATGACCATGTCCAGCAAGATCTGGACAACATCTTGGCTTGGGCTGATAGGTGCAGAATACAAATAATGATCATCTTCTTAATAATGTTGGGATTCCCCAGTGAAAATATTCTGGTGGTCACCATTGGCCAGTAGCTCAACTGGACCAGTGCAATATACATCAAAGCAGGTCAGTATTCTGTACTGCAATGCTCACTTCTTGAATGCCGCCAAAGCCTCTACACTATTGACCAGGCACAAGTCACAAAGGAAACTTCTTGCTTGTTTGGACAGTGCTGACATAATCATGCCAGAAGCTCAGTGTCATTCAGCTTGACTGGTTGCCCATTTACTGCCATTAATATCCATTTTGTCCACCATAAGTGTGGCACAAATACAATGCAATGTAATAACTCACTAATTCTTCCTCAACAATGTCCTCTCAAACCAATGACTTCTTAACCTCTAAAACACTTTCATAGAACTGTAGATGTTGGAAATCTGAAATACAAAAAGAGAATTATAGAATCCCTACAATGTAGAAGCAGGCCATTCAGCCCATCAAGTCTACAGTGCCCCTCTGAAGAACATCCCAACCCACTTCCATCTCCCTGTATTTCCCATGACCAATCCATTCAGTCTGCACACATTTGAACTGTGGGAGGAAACCAACATGGAGAGAATGTGCAAATTTCACACAGACAGCTGCCCAAGACTGGAATCAAACCCAGGTCCCTGGGGCTGTGAGGCAGCAGTGCAAAGCACTGAGCCACTGAGTCACCCCAAAGAGTGATGGAGAGACACCGAACTGTTCAACTGACCCAAAATGTTAACTCTGCTCTCTCTCTCTACAGAGGCTGCAGACCTGCTGAGTTTCTCCACCACCTCTTGAGCTCTGATGTCCAGCTGCTAACTTTGCTCAACAAATATGGCAGAGAACGTGTAACAGTAAAGGTGTTACCATAAGTAGCAAATGGATCAAATAGTGTCAATTTTCTAGTCACAAGAAACTTTGGAGGTGATTGTTGTTTCTAGGATTAGGAGACACAATCTGAGAATTGGGACCAGGCAATTCAGGAGAGATATTAGGAAGCATTTTTATACCCAAAGCATGGTAAATGTTTGGAACTCTCTTCCACAAATGACAATTGATGTTAGATGTGAGATAAATGCATTTTTGTTTAGCAACAGTACTGAGGGATATGGGCCAATGACAGGCATTTGGAGTTAGACCACATATCAGCCATGATCTCACTGAATGTCAGAACAAGCTCGAGGGGCTGAATGGCCTACTCCTGAGCCTATGTTCTTATGAAATTCCTAGCACCAGCAAATGGAAACATGGCTCAAGGCTTGCATTGTGTAAATGGCTTTCCAGAAAAAGTGTATGAGAGGAAGGATAAAATAAAAACAGGTGCTGGAAGGGAAACAAAAAGATAATTAGAAAGTATTAAATGGAGGAAAATAACAAACAATTTGATTCGGCATTTTTAAAGAGTGAAATTTGACAAATCTGTATTGAAATGTAAAGTTAGATGTGAAAACACAGATCTTTATCACACGTAAAAATGTGTGCAAAGTTTCTGTACAAAAGCAAAGAGGCACCATCCTGTCATGCCAATGATCTTTCTATCATATCATTGTTCTTTGTTGTGTAAGGTCAGAAAAAGACACTTAAATAAGGCATATATAAACACAAATGAAAAGGAGGTCAACTGTAGGGAAAACAATGTTGGGGAACAGTCACAGACTATAAATGAACAAAGAAAGGAAAACAAGCTTCTATCCACACATCCAAAAGTAAGATTGGAGTTGAGACCTATCTAGACCGTGATAAGAATGTGAATTAGGAAGATGCACTTTGGTTGTAATAGGAAACCACTGGCACAGATGATGCTCTGTGGAGTCCTGCCTCCTTGCCTTGCCTTGCCTCACAGTTGCAGAATGGTAACCCTTGAGGTATATATAACCAATTGTCTTTCTTGCTCTTTGTCTAATAAAAAAACATTTCTCAAGGTCATAGAGGCTCACAGTTTACTGCACGGAAACAGACCCTTAAGCCCAACTCATCCACGCCAACCAGATATCCTAAATTAATCTAACCTCATTTGCTAGCATTTGGCCTATATCCCTCTAAACCTTTACTATTCATATACCTATCCAGATGCCTTGTCAATGTTGAAATTGTACGAGCTCCACCACTTCCTCTGGCAGCTCTTTCCATACAAACATCATCGTCTGCTTGAAAAAGTTGCTCCTTGGGTCCCTTTTAAAGCTTTCCACTCTCACCTTAAACCCATGCCGTCCAGTTTTAGAGTCCCCCACCCCAGGGAAAAGACCGTGCCTATTCACCCTATCCATTCACCTCATGATTTTATAAACTCTATAAGGTCATCACCTCGCCTCTGACACTCCAGGAAAAATTGCCCCAACCTATTCAGTCTGTCCCTATAGCTCAAACCCTCCAATCCTAACAAAATCCTTATAAATCTTATCTAAGCCCTTTAATGTTTCACAACATCCTCCCTATAGCAGGGAAACCAGAATTTAATGCAGTACTTCAAAAGTGGCCTTAACCAATGTTGTGTACAGGTGAAACATGATCTCCCAACTCCTATACTCAAAGCACTGACCAATAAAGGCAAGCATACCAAACACCTTCTTCACAATCGTATCTACCTGCAACTCCACTTTCAAGGAACTGTCAACCTGCACTCCGAGGTCTCTTTGTTCAGCAACAGTCCCCAGGACCTTACCATTAAGTATGTAAGTCCTGCCCTGACTTATTATTCCAAAATGCAGCACCTCACATTTGTCTCAATTAAATTCCATCTGCCACTGCTCAGCCCATTGGCCCTTGTGATCAAGATCCTTTGTACTCTGATGTAACTTTCTTTGCTGTCCACTACACCTCCAATTTTGGCATCATCTGCAAACTTGCCAACCAAATGTCCTATGGCCACATCCAAATCATTTATATAAATGATGAAAATCTGTGGAACCAGCACCGATCCTTGTGGCATAACACTGGTCACAGGCCTCCAGTCTGAAAAGCAACTATGCACCACCACGCTCTGTGTTTTACCTTTGAGCCAGTTCTGTATCCAAATGGCTAGTTCTACCTGTATTCCATGTGACCTAACCTTGCTAACCAGTCTACCATGAGGAACTGCATCAAATGCCTTATTGAAGTCCATATAGATCACATTTGCCACTCTGCCTTCATCAATCCTCTTTGTTACTTCTTCAAAAAACTCAATCAATTTAATGAGACATGATTTCTCATGCACAAAGCCTACTAATCCTTGCCTTTCCAAATACATGTAATTCCTGTCCCTCAGGATTCCCTCCAACAACTTGCCCACTACCAATGTCAGGCTCACCAATCTGTTGTTCCCTGGCTTTTACTTACCACATTTCTTATTGTCATCCAGCACCTCACCTGTGACTATCAATGATACAAATATCCCTTGTGCAGTCTGGCTAATGAGTTGGCATAGATGATCAAATATTGAATAAAAAGTAGACATTGCAGTGCTATGTAGAGTTTGCACATTCTCTGTGTATCTTCATGGGCTTTCTCTGTGTCCTCTTGTTTCCTCCCACAGTCCAAAGATATGCCCTGTTAGGTGGATTAGCCATGATAAATTGACCACAGTGCCCTGGGCTGTGTGGGATAGGTGGATTAGCCATGGGGATTTCAGAGTGACAGGGATATTGTGGGGGGTGGGTCTGAGTGGAATGGGTCTTTGGAATGTCAGTGTGGACTTGATGGGCTGAATGGCCAGCTTCTTCACTGCAGGCATTCTGTGATTCTATGATTTTATGCTCTTAGAATCAAATTAATGATGTCGTGAAATTCCAAGAGTGAGTTGGATAAAACTACAGCCACATCCTGCAGGTACTTTGTGCGCCTCAACCCCATAGTTCACTTGCTGATGACATTTGTCCTGTAGAAAATTTACACTATTGGAGCTTATGGTGTGATTTCCAAAACTAAATACTCAAAAAATCCATTTAATAATAGAGAACACGAGTATTGGTGAAAAAAAAAACTCATTTTGCCATCACCAGAACAACATTCAAGAAATACCATTGTAAAGGGAAAATAAAGCTTATGCTGAATGAGAGTGGAGGACTTATCAGTTAGTAAGTGGAAGCTGATTGGTAGAAGCACTGTCAGGGAGAATATACCATTTAGACAATTGACAGTTAACGGGTCAAGCTTAGATAAATTTAAACCTAGCAGGTTGACTGATTAATCAAGCCATTGCCCTGAGAAATTAATGCTTGTCAACTGTTTTATTGAGCTGAAACAGAAGCAATGTATACAATCAATGTGTACAATGTCTGCAAAGGATTAATTTATGTAGGTTCTAGTTCACACAAGTGGACCATGATCTGAGTCCAACTGATTTTTTTTGAAGTAATCAAAAAAGGTCTTCGGAGTTTTGTGATTTCTACTGATTAGCTTCATGTCACTTTTTCCTATTGTTAAGGCACCAGAGCAAGTATCTCACAGACAGATCCTCATTGCATGTGAGTAAAGCAGCAGCTGATTTGGAGATCCACCTATAGGGTTTATGGTCAAGCAATACTGAGGGACTGCTGCCCTGTTGGAGGTACAGTCTGTTGGATGAGACATCCTGCCTGTCTTCTTAGTTAGAAGTTAAAGATGACATGGCTTTATTTTAGGACAGGGAAGTTCTACCTACTGCTTTGACTAGTATTCAACATTTTCTGAACAGATTATCAATCTCGGGATATCTGAGAGTGAAAGGAGGGAGGAGGAGTAGAAGACAACAAAATGTGAGGCTGGATGAACACAGCAGGCCAAGCAGCATCTCAGGAGCACAAAAGCTGACGTTTCGGGTCTAGACCCTTCATCAGAAAAGGGGATGGGGTGAGGGTTCTGGAATAAATAGGGAGAGAGGGGGAGGCGGACCGTAGATGGAGAGAAAAGAAGATAGGTGGAGAGAGTATAGGTGGGGAGGTGGGGAGGGAATAGGTCAGTCCAGGGAAGACAGACAGGTCAAGGAGGTGGGATGAGGTTAGTAGGTAGATGGGGGTGCGGCTTGGGGTGGGAGGAATGGATGGGTGAGAGGAAGAACAGGTTAGGGAGGCAGAGACAGGTTGGACTGGTTTTGGGATGCAGTAGGTGGAGGGGAAGAGCTGGGCTGGTTGTGTGGTGCAGTGGGGGGAGGGGACGAACTGGGCTGGTTTAGGGATGCAGTTGGGGAAGGGGAGATTTTGAAACTGGTGAAGTCCACATTGATACCATTAGGCTGCAGGGTTCCCAGGCGGAATATGAGTTGCTGTTCCTGCAACCTTCGGGTGGCATCATTGTGGCACTGCAGGAGGCCCATGATGGACATGTCATCTAAAGAATGGGAGGGGGAGTGGAAATGGTTTGCGACTGGGAGGTGCAGTAGTTTGTTGCGAACTGAGCGGAGGTGTTCTGCAAAGCGGTCTCCAAGCCTCCAAGGAGGAGTAGAAGTGTTGTATTAGACATGAAATGTTCACTCTGTTTTTCTCTCTCCACAGATGCTGCCAGACCTGCTGAGTTTATCCAATCTTCTCTGTAATTCCACATCAGATTTCCAGCATCCACAGCATTTTCCTGTTATGGTCCCTGATAGTTTTACTGCCAGCAGTGCTAGTGACATAATGCTGGTGTTTTGGAGGTTGAGGGGTAATAGGTGTGATATCTGTCAATGAACAGGGGTTTCTGTGGCATGGTGGATATTGCTAGATATATGTTGGGAGTGAAACCAGAGACAGAGTGGAGCTGGGTGAAACCTGTTGGCAGTGGACATCTGACACTCAGGTACTGACCTCTCTCTTTAGGAATAGTTAATCAACTGTGATGTTTTCCATTTTGAATCTCATGTATCTGCAGTTTTATTTTCAGAGGACCTTTTTCTTTTGCTAGCTCCTCCCATTTGTCTGCCTTTTATAAGTCCAGTTTTCAATAGGTTGTCCTTCGCTTCTTTGAAGTGTTTCTCTGCTGGTGACCTTTGCATCATCCCATCTGTTAAGTGGAAATTAGCTTGCAGGTTGCCTGAGCTGTTAACCCTCCTTGTCAATGATGTATCTGGTGTTTTCATCCTTTCAGCATTCGTGAACACTTCCTCTCGAAACACCAACCTAGTTTTAAATTCTAATGAAGTGTGTACATTTATAGCTTTAAACCTGTCTCTTTCTTTACAGAAACCAACTTTACATGAATGAATCACAGAGTGGTGCAGGACGGATAAGGGTGATCTGGACCAATGTGACAGTGCTGACTCTTTTGGAGCTAATTGATTAATCCCACGCTCCTTTTCTTCCTCCACAACCCTGAAAGTTACTTCTCCATTTAAGTCCTGCTACTGATTTTTCCTGCCACCCTTTCAAGTTATGCATCTGATCATCGGGATCGATCAAACAGACTTGGTGGAGCTATTGACTATTACTTCTAGAATTGCTCATTCATTTTAAACTTCTGTCAATGTATCCCAGCATCAAACAGCATCTTTCGAAACCTCAGGACGCTTAAAGACCATTTTATGGCTTATTCATTTTGAAATGTAGTGGCCATTGTAAAAAAGAGACCGTAACAGCCCTCTTGTGCACAGAATAGCAATGGGATAAATGACCGGAAATATTTATATGGTGTAAATCATGGTATAAAGAGTGTCCAATTATCTAGAATACATACAGAAATTATAAAGACCTGGAAGTTTAAATTATGGATGAAATGTGAACACCATATGGTCAAAAGCATTGACATGTTTGAAGGAATACATTTGAAGAAACAAGACTGAAGTTTGAAGTGAATGATGTCACAGTTGAACTTGTCTATTTACGTGAATAACAACAGAAAATGGCAGATATGCAGGACTTAGACAAAGGGTAGATATAGCCAGGACTAAGTTTGTGAACAGAACAAATGCATTAACAACAAGTAAATCGAAGTTTGTAACGAGGGCAAGCCCTCATAATATGCTACATTCTGTGCAGCTTCCCAGATACTGCAGAAAGCTGAACCATGAGTCAAGATCTCTGGAAGAAAATGGAGGCCTTTGAATTGTGGATGCTGAGATGTATGCTAAAAACAAAATCCATATTCAGACCATAAGAGAAATGAAGAGGTGCTTGAAATTTCAGAAGTAAAAAGAGCTCTTAAGAAAAGCAACATCCAGAAAAGAAAATGTTTTGGTCATGTGACCAGAGCTGAACTCTTACAGAGATCTCTCTTACAGAGAAAAGTGGGGGCAGGAGGGAGAAGGGTCTACCAAGGTGTAGTTGGATGATCACAGTGTGGGGGGTGCAGATGAGCTGCAATGGATGTATGAAGAGATTGCAAAGAAGACCAGTACGACAGCAGACCTCCTAGCAAAAGACCTATTAACATGGGCACAATTTTCCTGTTATTCTGAGAATATATTGGAATATTTTATATCCTCCTATGAGTGCAAACAGGATCTTAGTTAATATCTCATCACAAAGTGGCGTTTCCAACACCGCACCAGTGAATTACTAAGTCAAGATCCAGAGTGTGACTTGGACACAAAACCTATTTAATCAGTGGTGACAGTCCTATCACGGAGCCAAGAACATGTTGATCCTCAAACTTCTACTCTCCTCATTCTTCTTCTGTCCACTGAACACATTCGGTCCATAAGTTTGTGTGGAGCAATATTTCTTTGAAGGTTGTCTTGACCCTGTATTAATTGGGTTAAAAAAGTACTGCTGATGCTGGACACCTGAAATAAAATGCTGGAAAAGCTCAGCCAGCAGGTCCAGTAGTGGAAGAAACAGAGTTAACAATATTAGGTTTTTTTTAAAGAGTGGGCTAAATAACCCTACTCCATTCCATAGATTGTGAACATATATATTCACATTATGTTTTGCCATATAGTACTCTGTGACTGATTACTGGACAGGCATTGGTTATACAGTATTGCAACTGGTTGTAATCTTTCATATTCAGCATTTCATTACTGGATAACACCGCAGCTTCTTTTCCATGAGACAAAAAAGACTCAGTGATTTTCAAGAAATGCAATACACCTCCATACAGGCAACTTTGCTCATTGATGTCTAGGAAGACTAATTTCTTATTCTCCACATATTCATTGCGAGCTGCTAGACTAAGTATTCAAGATCTGGAGATATTGAAGTGGTGAAGCAGCACACTGCTGGTGACAAACATGTTAATATGTTAGAATATCATTTCACAGTCTCCTACTTTAACCAAAGTGTGATTTCAACTTTGATTTTACTGTGTAGAAAATTATAGTGACTCACTCTGTATTATGGAACAATTGTAGAGTAGAATGGCTGACAAATACTGTTGGGAAAAAGAGTGGGTTAACACATACCATTCTTGTATTATATCTCTCTGCCCATTATTTATATAAAGGCATTAACTCACAGCTCCCCTTTTAAGCATAAGGAAAAGAAAATGTTTTGAGTGTTTTTTTGGCTGTTAGCACTATCAAAAAATTCCAGAAAAAATTGATAAAACTTTTGGCAATTCAATGAATTGCACTTACTGGAACATGAGCCTACAGAGGTCATTAGTTACGTAAAGTTATGCTAATTCACCTTGTCTTTTCTGTAAACGTGGGCAAAAGTGGAATATAGAGAAAAAAAATAGAAGAAACTATCACACCAGTGACAATATAGTTTCCCGAGGTATTTTGCAATGATACACAGTTGAACGATCTCCTCAACATGCCATCAATTTGGTTCATGCCACAGATGGCAGGGCAGTAAGGTGAACAAAAGGGGAGTTAATTTGTTCTAAATTAACTGAAACACAAAGTTCTACATGAATGGACTATTTTTCAGATAACTGATAACATATCCAATGACAGAATAAAGCTCTCTCATTGTTGGTTGAGGAATAATTGCACAGTAAGACAGTTTTGTTGAATTGGTAAGTTTTTTTAACTTAATTTGTGTGCTTCTATTGTACAAAATGTATTCTAATGTCCACTCCCTGTCATGTTATTCTTCATGGATATTGTCCTGGTTCACATACTATCCTGTTGAGCAGTCTGTTTGAAGTACCTAGATGAAATTGACCATGGTTTCTTTTTTATTATTCAATGTGATGTGGGTGTCACTGAAGAGGCAAGCATTTTTGAGAAGATTTGTAGCTCAGGTTGAGGTTCTGGATGTGAGTTTGCTCGCTGAGCTGGAAGGTTAGTTTTCAGAAGTTTCGTCACCATTCTAGGTAACATCATCAGTGAGCCTCCGACGAAGCGCTGGACCCCTTGGCATCAGGGTAGCCCACAAACCCACCAACACACTAAAACAGCAGCTAATGAACTTAAAAGACCCTATACAGACAACAAATAAAACGAACGTCATCTACAAAATACCTTGCAAGAACTGTGACAAACACTACATTGGACAAACTGGCAGGAAGCTAGCCACCAGGATACATGAACATCAACTAGCCACAAAACGACATGACCCACTATCACTCGTATCCTTACATACAGATAAGGAAGGACACCACTTTGATTGGGACAACACATCCATCCTAGGACAAGCCAAACAGAGACATGCACGAGAATTCCTAGAAGCATGGCATTCCAACCGGAACTCCATCAACAAACACATTGATTTGGAGCCAATCTACCATCCCCTGAGAAAAAGAACAGGAAATGACATCACCAACCCAAGGAAACCTAACCAGATAAATAGAAAGCGGGACATAACAACAGCGCTTCGTCGGAGGCTCACTGATGATGTTACCTAGAACGGTGACGAAACGTCTGAAAACTAACCTTCCAGCTCAGCGAGCAAACTCACATCCAGGCAAGCATTTGTTGCTCATCCCTAACGGCATTTGAATTGAATAACTCACTGGACAATTTCAAGAGACCATTAAGAATTAATCCCCTTGCTGTAAGTTTTGAGTCAGAGATGGGGACTTATAATTCAGTTTTCTCTGCACGTTATGAGCTCTGTTGTTGATTTCCAAACAGTGCCTATTTGTGAAACGTACAGTCAGACATTGTGTTACTGACTTCGACAATATTTCTACAATATGAAATGATAGCATGATGCTCACAACTGTGGCCAGAGAGGGTAGCAACTTTTTTTTGATTCCCTACAGTGTGGAAACAGGCCCTTTGGCCCATGAAGTCCAAAATGGCCATTTGGAGCCTCCCACCCAGACCCATCCCCCTAAACACTATGGGCAATTTAGCATGGCCAATCCACCTAGCCTGCACATCTTTGGACTGTGGGAGGAAGCCGGAGCACCTGGAGGAAACCCACGCAGACACAAGGAGAACGTGCAAACTCCGCACAAACAGTTGCCTGAGGCTGGAATCGAACCTGGGTCCCTGGCGCTGTGAGGCTGCAGTGCTAATCATTGAGCCGCTGTGACGCCCCTCAGTAAACCACCAGTATGTGCTGCATTCAAAAGAGACAGGTAAAATCAAAGTACTGTGTGCCAACCCATTCTCCTACCCAGGCTAAGCACAGTCAACAATCAATACTATTATGAATGCTGATCCAGATCAATATAAATAAAGTTGATCTGAATTCCTTACAATTCGCGGTTTCTGAGAAATTTTATTTTCTCCTACGTTACGGTAATGCATCAAGGAATGTCTGTAGGTGAGCCAGGGCAGTGACACAGCTTGATAGTGCAAGCAGATACAGATCCAGCAACGTTAACTTGCACTACTTGCGCTGATGATGACAAGGGACTTAATGACTACTGAAACTGTTGCAATGCCAAATTATCCACTTATATACAGTAGGATGGACAAATTGAAACTGGAGTGCCTCCAGTGTCAAGCCTCCTGCTGCGTCAGTAAGTCTTCATATGGTGATTTGGCAGTACCGCAGATCCACTAGGTTTTGGAAGCATTCATATGAGAGTCCTGTGGGACGACTTGCTTCAGACAGTTTGTGTACAGTACCTTGGCTGAATCTAGAGTGAAAGTCAGATTTATTCCACAGACAGGCCTGTGGAGCAATAACGAGCTTTCCTTTGATTATTAACCTGCTTCATTCAACTTGGGGCTACAGAAGCTGTGCGAAAGAGAGCTGTTAGGGAGCACCTCATCCATCTGAAGGCATGAACTTCACTGAGCCACAGATCAACCCCCTTGTGTATTGAGCTGATGTATAATCAAATGTTTCTTTGTTGTCTGAACCAACACATTTGGAGGTAACCCTTAAATCAACTCTTCTGTCATCACTATGCAAACAGTATTGTTTTCCCATTGGACAAACCTCTATGATAGTGACAGTGAAAATGTGTTCATGGGATAGATGTGTTTTACAGACTGATATAGAAAGATATAGATTAGATTCTCTACAGTGTAGAAACAGGCCCTTCAGCCCAACAAGTCCACACCGCCCCTTGCAGCATCCCAGCCAGACCCACCCCCAATACCCACACACCCCTGAACACTACGGGCAATTTAGCACGACCGATCCACCTAGCCTGCACATCTTTGAACTGTGGGAGGAAACCGGAGCACCCGGAGGAAACCCACGCAGACACAGGGAGAATGTGCAAACTTCACACAGACAGTCACCCGAGGCTGGAATCGAACCCGGGTCCCTGGCACTATGAGGCTGCAGTGCTAACCACTGAGCCAGATTTAATTCCACGTCCATGCTGACTTAAACTGAATGGCGATGCAGTTGGGCCCTTTTCCTTCAATCACCATCTAACCTAATTTGCAGATGTTGACACAGCTCCTGCTTCACACACTGGCTCTAGCAGTGGATTTCAGAGCCTCTTCATCTTCAATGTAGAAAGATTCTCTCCTGACCTCTTATTTTATCAAATATCATGCTCTTTCAAGCTTCAACCCTCGTCCATGACTGGAACTATCAAGTTTCCATCCAGTTGCATTGGTGATTTGAAACACCTCACCTAAATTGCACTGTAATCTTCTCCCTGCTGGTGAAATCTTCACACTTGGCTACAGGATCAAGCTGTGTCAAGATGCATTAGTTCACATCTGGCCTCACTGTGTTGAAAATAGCACCTGGCTCTCCTTCCAGCTCTTTTCACTTCTCCAAATCGAGGGACTGGGAAATGATACTCCATTGCAGCCTGCTTTTCAGCTCTCACAGCGGATATGATGTGCTACCCATCTGAAGGTGATATGGATTGCTAATTTTGGGATAAATTCGGAAACAAGCGCACCCCAAGAGCACAGATAACCGTAACACACAGGAACACAAGTAGCTATTTGGCTCCTTCAGCCTGCTCTGCTATTACATTAGATCATGGCTGGTCATCTAACTCAACACCATTTGACCATCTTATCCCTTGAGATCCTTAAAATATAAAAACCACTGATTGGAACATGCTCACTGACTGAACCTCTGGGGGGTAAAGAATTGCAAAGATTCAGCACAGTCTGAATGATTCACCATCCTCCTCATCTCAGTCCTCACTCCTTATTGTGGAACGGTGGGCCGGATCTTTTCAATCTCCCTTGACCAGCTCCTCTGACAGTTTTGTTAACATTCAGAGGGCTCACCTCCTGCTCTAAACTCTCAGGTGCTGCAAGTAACTTCTGGTTGTCAAATTTCCAAGCGCAACTCCAGCGCTTCCGGACCCTCTACCTCAGCCAAGGGCGTCTGAAACCTCGCAGTCACTCTGGAAGTGCTGAGAACCCGAATAATTCAGCTGATCTTCAACAGCAATTGCACTTGCTTTCTTAACGGTTATAGGAACGGTGTTGAATCTGGCTGCTAGCTTACTTATTTCTCTCTCCACCCCCAAACCCACTCCGAAGTTCAGTTTCTGAGGGCAGACGCCTGGAGCAAAAACCACCACAGCCCGTTGCTGGGAATGCTCAAGTTCCCACATTGTTTGTCTGTAACTCCGAAACCCAGAAGGCAGGAACAGTGTCCAAGTTCAATCCGGGCCGCGTTACCGCCTCCCACTGCGGGCAGCTCGTACCCAGAAGGGGCCCCCCAGACCACGGCACTGGCTGCCAATCCACTCTGCTCTGATCGCCAAAGATGTACCGCTGCTGTGGTCTTAGCTCCCGTTTTTAAAGGCGACCCGCCGCCGCCTGAGAGAGAGCGCGACCTTTCAATTCACTGCCCTCCGACACCAACACCACCCCCACCCCACCAAAGACACACTTCTGACTTCCAAAACAAAACAAAAATCAAATATATTAAAACGGAGTCGGCAATCGTTCTGAAAACAAAAAAAAAGACGGTATTGAAGTGAAAGCCGGAGAGGGAGGGATTCAGGAGAAATGATGATCTTGGTGAAACTCACACCTTATTCCAGGGCAAGGCAGGTGGGTATCTGTTTACTACGGCCCCATTGGTTTAACAGAATCCAGTGCCAGACGATTGTGAACACACATACATCACGAGGCGTCTGGCCTCATTGTATCCGCGCGGAATACAATGTTTATATGTATCTAAATGTATCCATATTATGAGATGTACCTACAGCTCTGTAAATGTGTCAGTGTGTGTGTATTTTGTCAGCTGGCGTATCTATATGCATTGACACGATTGAGAAAACTGTGTGTGTGTGTTTTGATATTGATGACTATATTGCTGTGAGGGTGTAGCTATCGCCGGTCTCCGTTACTTCAAATCACTCCCCCCACCATCCTCAAAGTTGAAAACGGTGAACGTTATTGTCCCATAAGCGAGTCCCCGGTCAAAGGAGGGGGGTAGAGACAATGTTGTGGGGGAGCTTATGTGTATGTTGGGGGGGGGCGGGATGTGGAGTTGGGGGTACTGGTGACCACTTGGTGAGCCGGTCCCTTTACAGGCAAACTTATTTGGGGAGGGCATGCGAGGGGAGCTGTGCAATGCAAGGGAGGTCCAGCAATCGGGATTATAGAGACTGTTTGTTAACCCGCTCTCTGTTACGCCAAGTTGAATCTCAGTTTGTTGCTGTTTACAATTTGACCGGCATCTCACACCCTCCCCTGCCATTACTTTTCCCTCATGGATCACATGATGTTTTATGAAGAGATACAAGCCGACCACCAGCCTCCCCCTCCCCGCGTGTCTTTTTTCTAAAAAAATACAAAACCTCGCTGAAACAATGAAGGGCAGTTGTGTAGAGATGCCAAGGAGATGTATAAAGGGGGTGGGAGGGGGAATAGCCGCGTTCAGGGTGCAGAATGCAGAGAATTGGGAGGACAGGGCACGGTATAAAAAGAGGCGAACCTGCACTAGGGAGAGCAATACTGGGAATGAGAGGGACAGCAAACAACAGGACCTGTTCACTGTTTGGCATTGCAAATCTTGCGATGTGCACATTACTCAAACAGTGAGAGTTCTGTTCTCCGGCAAGGGCGAGTTTAACATTCAGAAAATTCAAACTGCAATTTATTTTAAGGGACAATTTCTTTTGGAAGTTTTATTTTTCGGAAGTTTTATCTGGTTGTCATTTACCTGGGGTTTCTCTACACCACCACCCGCACCCCCCCCCCCCACCTCAGGAGTTGGGTGTGTGGTTCACTCGCCATGCCGTTTCTCAGACTGCTACTTGTCCTCAGTATCTTCCTGGAGCTCTGGCCACTCTGCCCGGTGCGGGCAAGCCCGCACTGGCGCTACAAGCGAGCACTGGTGTCCCGGGCAGAGAGGCGGCGGAGCGGTCCCGGGGAAGAGCGCTGCTGGGTGGCGGAGAGAGGAGGCAGGAGCCGGCGGCGACGGCGATGGCAGCAGGAGCAGGAGCTGGTGGTAACGGGAGACGTACAGCGGGCAGCTCCTTGGAACCCGTCCCCGCCCTGGGCTATGGAGCACGGGCAGCTCCGGGGAGGATACGGCACCGGGGATACGGGCTCGACCACCGGAGGCTGCAGCCGCCCTGATCGGGTCTCCGGAGCGGGAGCGTGTGAAGCCCGGACCGGTACCGTCCTCTACCTCTCCGGGGGCAAGGAGCGCCTGAAGCCGCGGCGGGAACTCGAGATGCCCCGGGGACCTTTCACTGCCGATATGTGGCTAAAGCCGGAGGGAGGTCAGAATAACCCGGCGGTAGTGGCAGGTAAGGACAGGGGCTAAACTTCTAACAGAGCGCTTGTAACCAAATCCGCACCAACCACACACACACACAGCACCTTTATTTACTCATCCATCGCGCTGGAGTAAGCACTGACTACAGCAAAAACTGTCTCTGCATCATTTCTCCCTCCTGACCTATAATTTCTCCTCACATTCAGCACCACAAACATCACCTATACCTTCTCCAATACCTGTACCATCCCTGTTACCTGTAACTGTGTTACAGGCATACGCCTATCCCTTCACCCTCACCTGTAACCAGCTGCATACGCCTGTCCCTTCGCCCTCACCTGTAACCTGTCCATACGTCTGTCCCTTCGCCCTCACCTGTAACCAGCCGCATACGACTGACCCTTCGCCCTCACCTGTAACCAACTGCATACGCCTGTCCCTTCGCCCTCACCTGTAACCAGCTGCATACACCTGTCCCTTCGCCCTCACCTGTAACCAGCCGCATACTCCTGTCCCTTTGCCCTCTCCCTGTAACCAGCCGCATACTCCTGTCCCTTCGCCCTCTCCCTGTAACCAGCCGCATACGCCTGTCCCTCCACCCTCTCCCGGTAACCAGCTGCATGCGCCTGACCCTCCACCCTCTCCCGTAACCAGCCGCATGCGCCTGTCCCTCCGCCCTCTCCCGTAACCAGCCGCATGCGCCTGTCCCTCCGCCCTCTCCCGTAACCAGCCGCATGCGCCTGTCCCTCCGCCCTCTCCCGTAATCAGCTGCATGTGCCTGTCCCTCTGCCCTCTCCCATAACCAGTCACATGTGCCTGTCCCTCCGCCCTCTCCCGTAACCAGCCACATACCCCTGCCCCTTCCCCATCACCGTATCTTTCCCACCAGCTGTAACCAGCCGCTCGCACCTGTACCTTCCCCAAGACATACCCCTGTACCTTCCCTGTCACCTGTACTTTCCCATCATTGTAACCAGCCGCATATGCCTTCTCCAATACCTTCTCCGCCACCCATAACCAGCCACATACACCTGTACCTTGCCCATAACCCATAACCAGCTGCGTGCACTTGTGTCTTTTCCATTGCCCATAGCCAGCTGAGCACCTATGTGCACAGGCCTCCTTCATTGCCTGTAACCCAGCACCCAGACCGGTACCTTCTCTCTCACCGGCAGCAAATAATCTCAAGTACCTGCCTTGCCATTTGCAACAAGTGCAATTCGACAGCTGTGCTGTCTCTAGCAGTTGTACAACCACAACTGATGTAGAGGAGTACTGTGAACTCTTGTACCACCTTGCGCTCACGGCTTGCTCCATTTCTCTCGTGTATCGGATAAACCTGTGCACATGTGCTACTCCACTTCTTGTTTCACACCTGTACCATGCGGCACATGGGTGAAAAGTACTCCTACATTTTAAACCCTTGTGCCAAATATTAGCGAACAGCTGTACCTCTCCCTGTCATGTTTACCAAATATAGACCCATGCCTCTCCATCTTCAGCAAATCACACCTATTCCCATACCTTGCAGTGGGATCCCCTTTAAAGTGTCCAGTATACATTTAGAAATGTAACATTGCAAATAGTTGTCCCATAAACACATCAAGTCACGTACCGTCTGTGTTCTGTGTACCAATTGTACACATTTATAAGCTTTCTATATGTCTGTCCATGGTTTACCAAATTTTGTAAGGGTTATGCGCATCTTGCTCCTATTTGGGAAAGGCAAGTAGTTATTAAATGATGACCAGCACACCACTCTGAGTACGGATGACCAGAAACATGGCTCTCACTTGCTACTTACCTTTGGTCTGCGGGAATTGTTAGAAGAACCTGAGTCAGTTTGGCCTTGTCATGGATGCTCCTGATGTGGCTAACAAGTCCCAGGGTAGCTGTATACCTAGATTTTCTCCCTCTGAGGCAAGGACATACAAATTTGAAGCAGCGGTAGGCCATTCAGCCTGTTCTGCCATTCAATAGTATCACTGCAAAACCATGTAAACTCAAATCTGCATTTCCACCCAACTGCCAATCACTTTTCACCCCCTTGCTTAACAAGAATCAATCCATCTTTGCTTTCAAAATTGTCAAGGACTGTGCTTCCATCACCTTTTTCATGGAGACCTCCCCAGAGTTGAGACTGAGAGAAACAAAAATAATTTCACATTTTCTCACATTATACTTCATCACACTTTTGCACACTCACGTTATATGTATGTTTTTTCATTGCCTTTTGTCATTTTCACAACTTACTTTCCTACTTTTCAGCACATTTAGCGATAGTACCTTCTGTCCCTTCTCTTAAGTAGTTTATATAAACTGCAAACAGTTGGGGCACCAGCAACGACTCCAGTGGTGCACCACACATTATGTCTCGCCATTCCAAAGAAGACCCATTTAAGCCTACCCTCTGCTTCCTGCTAGCCCACCAGTCTTCTAACCATGCCAATATAATACCCCTGACTCCATGGGCTTTAAATGTCTGCAATAACCTTTGATGAGGTACCTTACCAAATGTCTCCCAAAAATCTATATAGACTAGATTTACGGAAGACATAGATGAAGCACCCGTTTTGCTTTATCCACAGTACATATTACCTTTTCAAACAACTCCAGTAGATTAGTTAAACATGAATTCCCTTTTGCAAAGCCATGTTGACTCTGCCTGATTGCCATGAAGTTATTTGGTTCCTCTGCCAGAACTTCTTTGATAATAGCTTCTAATCTTTTCTCTGATAGATGGTTTGTACATTTCCACTTCTTGACTCCCTTCCCTTAAAGGGGTTACATTCGCTCTCGCCTAATCAAATGGGTTGTATCTGAATCCAGGGAGTTTTGGAAAAGTAAAGCCAATGCATGAACCATCTCACCATTGACTTGTAAGATGTGAGCATGAAATCCCTTTGGATCTGGGTACTTGTCAATCTGTAGCTCAAATAATTTACACAGTGCCACTTCTCTGGTGATTGTAATTTTCTTCCATTCCTTTCTCCTTTCCATGTTCTGATTTATTACTGTTTCTGGCGTATCATTTATATCCTCTGTAGTGAAGACAGATGCAAAATACCTGTTCAATTCATCTGTCATTTCCTAATTTTCGATTTATTAATTGTCCAGTCTCTCTCTCTTTAGGACCAATGCTCACTTTGCTTACACTTTTTCACATTAAATATGGATTAAAACTCTTCCTATCTGTTTTCATATTTCTGGCCAGCTGTCTTTCTTGTATAACTTTTCCCTTTTTAATTTTTTTTAGTTGTTCTTTGGTTTTCTTTATATTCTGCCACCTGTCTTTGCACAATGAAATAATTTTTCTGTTCATTCACTCACTGGATGTGAGCGTCACTGGCTGTCAACATTTATTGCCCATCCCCAGTTGCCCTTGAGAAGATGATGGTGAGCTGCCTTCTTGAACTACTACTGTCTATGTGCTGTAAGTTGACCTACAATTCCAGGATTTTGACACCGGATTTCTATAGTTTGAATCTATCCTTAATATTTCTAGCTAACCACGGATGGTAGATCCATCTCATGGAATTTTTCTTACTTGAAATGTATCTACGCTCTGAATTCTGACACATTGTAAAATTCATTTGTACTATGGTCACTCCTATCAAGGGACACCTTCACAATCAGATTATTCGTTAATCCTATTTCCTCGTACCACACCAGGTTTAGGACAGCATACTCTCTGACCAGCTCCAGAAATGCTACTCTAAGAAACTATCTGAGAACATTCATGAAATCGTCATGTAGAAGGCCTTTGCCCATCTGACCTTTCCAGCCTATATATAGATTAAAAGCTCCCATGATTATCTCTGCCTTTCTGACAAGCTCTCATTATTTCTGCTTTTATATTCCATCGTAGCCTCTGCTTACTGGTAGGGGACAACAGTGCAGCATTTTCACAAGTGATATCTGGCCTTCATCAATTCTTGTTTTTAGGAAAATTGTTTCCATACCTTGGTTTCCTGAACTTGGATCATCCCTTTCTATTTTGTAATACCATCATTACTTAGCAGAGCCACACCACCACCTTTTCCTACTTTTCAGTCATTCTTAAATGTCCTGTACTCTTCAAGATTCTAATTCAAATCAGTATCATCCTGCAGCCATTTCTGTAATGACTCCCAGATCATATTTACTTCTATCTGTCCTGTCAGTTTATTCATTTTGCATCCAATTTGCATATGTTCAATACAAGAACTTTTTAGTTTTATACTTTTATTGCCACTTTTTGTAAATTCTAGTCTTCTTTATTGGTGACTATTTTACATTTTTAATCCATTCTATCATTTCTGTCATTTCCCATGTTATCTTTCCCTGTTGGGCTTGAACCTACATTGATTTGCTGCATCTTCCAAAGTATGATACCTTGCCTTCATTATTCAGATTATAATTCCCTGTACTCCCCTAGCGATGTGGTTGGCAAAAACATCGACTCCAGCCTGGTTCAGGTTCACTGTGCCATTGCTATTGAACACACTTTCTAAAGCACTGATAGGTGCTCAATGAACGAGAACCTACATCTCCCACACCTGTCTTTGATTCACATGTTATCCATGAGTCTCCTACCCCAATCTCTCATACTACATAGCCCCACAGGTATGCCACCTCTCTCATTGTACCAAAAATGTCATTGTATCCACGCTTTTACCATCACCATCATGGGATCATGGGTACCAAAAGTTACACCCACATTTGTAAATCTCAATATCTTGCACCGAAGAATAATTAAACCCAAATGACCCAGGCACCCTTTCCCCAAATTTGCATATGCTTGTTTGTGCCACCACCTTACTAAACCTGTATCTACACCCTTACCTTCTACGTTGCGTGTACTGAGCACAATCACACCCTTGTGCCAGCATGCTCTCACTTTTGCCAAGTGCTGTCAAATTTAACAGAACTACTTTATAGGTCTAACTGTTTAAAAGAGTTAATTTCCCGGGCTTAAGTTCTGGCACTCATAACCCAGTGTGAAAGTGAGTCGTTGCAGTACAAAATTCGACACCTAAGCATTTCTGTCTGCTTTACAAAAATGTTACATTTGTACGTCTCAAACAGCAAGCATTTCCTATCCTCCTACCAGCCCCCTTTTTAAAAAAAAAAGATATAACTTCTAATGAGCGTAAAGATTTTTCTCAAATATTTTGATCACTTTGGCTGTATTGCTGCCATCATTTCTCCCTTGATGAGAGCAACCTCTCCTTTCATCCTTAGTTAAGAACTTAGATAGAATTCTCATATGAAAATGGATATGGGTATGAATTCTAAAACATATCTGTACAGTCTCCTCCAATTAGATGCTGCAGTCAGAACTTCTAATTTACAAATAATTGAAAAAAAAACTCTTGCATCAATTTAGTACATCAGTACTTTGGTATTCCCCCTCCTAATAGGGATAAGCCCATTTTTGTAAACTTCATTCTCTGATTTTCATTTTATTTGCTTTTTTGAGAACTACATCTCGCCTGTGTACCTGCGGTGTGGGAACAGAATCCTTTCCACAGTTTCCCGCCTCCTTACTAACCAACGATACTGAGTGGTACAGTCTGTGGTTAAGAGTTTACTGGCATCTGCTGTCTCGGCTCTTGAGTGAAGGTTGGCCACTTGGCAAGAGATCCCGGATGTCTCTTGGCACCCGTGGAAGTATATCCCAGCCAGAGTCAGCACCGTTGTGAAGGGAGGTGGGAATATTTAAGGATGAGAAAGGGGTGAAGTGAGGCCAATTTGTACATCTCCAAAGCACAGCTGCTGACTCTTTCATGTCTTGATTTGCACTGAATGTAAATGGGGAACTCTTGAACAAGCACAGAAATTTTGATCAAAAATTTTGATTCAGCAGTGTTGCGATTTGAACCTTGTCCTCAGATTACCTCCAGTGAGCTGATTACTCGATGTCTGACTTACTAGAGAACATCCTTTTTCATATGTCTGTATCTTTAATAATTAGGATAATGCAGTTGTGATTCAGAGCCTATAACTATTAAAATAATTCAACAGAGGCCAGTATCCCCTCACCAAGTCACCCTTTATTTACCCGTGCATAGTACATGACACTGGTCCGGCCTCCTTAGAGCCAATTGTGAGTGAACAGAATCTCTGACCGTCCTGCTCCTATCTGTCAGACAGGGCTCCCTGACTGGGGCTGTTAACCTGGTCCCATCAGGGAACTCATTTGATGGGCTTGTTACAATCATTACAGCTACATGTCATCCAATAGACACAAATTTCCTGCATGTCTGTCAGCATCTATCTCTCAAGAGCTATGTTCTCTTCCCTGGTTTAATTTGTGTACTAGTTTTCAAACTTACCCTACAGAAGAATGCAGCACAGCTGACTGCAGTCCCATTCTCTACGGGGGTGCAGAGTCCTGCATTAAGCTACTTCTGTTCCTTCTGGGTGCACTGACTGGGTAATATTCCTGACATCCTCTCTGAGGAGCATCCATGTTTCGCTCCATCTTCGGTCTGCCTCCCCCTCTCTCCCTATTTTTTCTAGAACCCTCACCCCATCCCCCTCTCTGATGAAGGGTCTAGGCCCGAAACGTCAGCTTTTGTGCTCCTGAGATGCTGCTGGGCCTGCTGTGTTCATCCAGCCTCACATTTTATTATCCATGTTTCTAGTGCCCTGTGACCACCCTCCCTGCAGCCTCGTTCAGTGAACTTGTACATTTCAATTAAGTGATTTTTTCAGGTTCTACGTTCATCCTAATTTTGAGTTGCTATTTTTGACTTCCATGGTCTTTCAGTTCAGACCTCATAGAATCTACTGTGTGGAAGCAGGCCATTCAGCCCATTGATTCCACACCACCCCTCTGAAGAGCATCCCACCCAGACCCACCCCATCCGTGTAACCCTATATGTCCCATAGCCAATCCACCTAGCCCACACATTCCTAGACACAGTGGGCAATTTAGCATGGCCAAGCTATCTAACCTGCACATCTTTGGACTGTGGGAGGAAACCAGAGAACTTGGAAGAAACGCACACATACATGGGGAGAATGTATAAACTTCACACAAATGGTTGCCTGAGGCTGGGATTGAAACCAGATCCCTGGTGCTGTGAGACACCAGTGCTAACTGCTGGGCCACCGTGCCGCCCTCCCTTGCACTTGCCCAGTTGTTATTGGTTTAACATTGGCAGCCATGCCTTCTACATCTGATTGGGATGAGCAGCCCACCTGTATGAGGTTAACTGTGTTTTCGTTCACCATGAGATAGGTTCACTGCCATGATCCTCTCTTAGGACAGGGATCCATAGGGTTCACTTGATCTGGTGAGATAAACAAGATGTTGCTCATTGCATGTTAGTAACTAGGTATAAGTTTCACTGATGTCATCGGCTTTGTTATGGAGATTTTAAGGAGCACCTAGATGGCTGGTTAATCTTACTTCTTCAGGTCAATAACCTGTTCTCCCATGATGTCTGTGTGATGTCGTCATGGTGTGCGATATTTAAGGCACTCCTCAAGGTGACCCTTTTTTTACAGACCCTCACACCGCTGTGTAACACTTCCCCCACCCCCACCTCCCCTACCACCCAAGGTTTTCTTCCTGTTATTTATACTATAACAATGTTTCCTTCCACCCCTCAAATCTCCGGGTCTTTTACTTCACAGTTGCAGACTATCTGGTGGCTTCACTATTCTTCTGGAACACATTCTCTTAAAATAAAACATAGTGGGTCAGGCAGCATCCATGGAGAGAGAGCAAGCTAATGTTGTGAGTCTAGATGCTCTGCTCTGAAGAGTCATCTAGACACAAAAAGTTAGCTTGCTCTCTCCTCTGTGGATGCTGCTTGACCCATTGTGATTTCCAGCATTTGTTGTTTCCAGTACAGATTCCAGCATCTGCAGTAATGTTCTCCTACATTTTCTTTAAATGTGGAAGATCAATAGGTCTTTAGTTTGAAGACCATTGACAGCTGATACTTTTCCTGACAGGATGAGCTGAATTTCGGACTTCAAAATCACTTCAGCATCTGACATCAAACACAAGTCCAGAATAATTGAGTAGTCAAGCTGTTTTGCACTCTGATATACCTCAGTTGAGGATACCAGGAGCTCAAGTGGCAGACACTGCTAAGAGTGTGAAGTCTGAAAGTCCATGTAAAGTGGAGGACATTTAATCCCTTGGATTTCCTTAGTCTTTCCTGATGAAACAGGAAATGACTCCATTGTAACACCTAGAGGACCTTCTTTGATCTTGTGCACTTCCTTTGGGGAGCAAAGTTGTGTTGTTGAAACAGACAGTTTCTTTTTGTGATATTCTGGATATCCGAACAAGTTATTTTTTTTCTAGACGGTATCCTAGATCTCTGGTATTGGTCATTCACTCTCAGTTGTGGCTTCCATGGGGTTGCAAATGGCACCTTCCAAACCCGCGGCCACTACCATCTGGAAGGCAGCTGATACATGGGAACATCACCTCCTCCAAGTTCTCCTCCAAGCGACTCCCCTCCTGACTTGGAAATATTTCACTGTTCCTTCAGTGTCACTGGGTCAAAAGCCTGGAATTCCCTCCTTAAGGGCCTTGTGGGTCAAGATACAGCATTTGGACTGTAGCAGTTCAAGAAGGTAGGTCACCACCACCACCTTAAGGGCAACTAGGGACAAGCAATAAATGCTGGCCCAGCCACATCCCGGGAGTGAATTTAAAAATTATATACATTGTATCTTCAATTTACATGAGGAGATTTTTATTCCTCCTTCTGCTGTTTTGTAGGGTCTTTAACTTTGTTGATTTCACTTGGTTGCTTTCATTTGGTCTCACTGATTATAGTGTTGATGAAACCACCATATTCACTTTCTCAGTTTTTTTTTGCAATTTGAGGATTTTTTCTTACTTACCAAGACCTCTCTCACAATTTCTGAGGATTCTTCCTGGGATAAGGAGATTAAATTCATGCTTGAGTGAGTATTCTTAACTGAATTCTGAATATGTTCTCAACTATCTGATGGCCCTTGTGTTGGAGACTTGTTTGAAGCATAACTTGTTAAATTTTAAGTTCTATACCTCCTGGACTGTCATTGTATTGTTGCTAGCTGTGAACAGTGTGTTTCCAGCCGCAGTTCACAATCAGATCATGTAGTGATGCCTGTCCCACGTGTCAAGTTTGAAGTTATTGAGATCTTTAGTGATATAAATGTCCCCATGCTGAAAGGCTAGATTTGGATCATGCATTTTCCCTAAGAATACTTTATTTTTCTTCTATTGTGGACTATTTGACCTCATTAATCCTTTTTTGTGTGGGTAGTTATTTGACTTCTTGCTTTTTTGTGACTGTATTTGACTTGGGCTACTTTCAGAAAATGTGCCAATTGTTACAGATTTTTTTTAAGTGCTGGAGACTACTTGTGAGGTTTCCTTGCTCTCTAGCACTGAAGAGGACTTTTTTAGTATCTGGTGTTCGTCCTACTTCCTGTATTGATTTGCTTTCATGTGTCTGTTGTGGTTTTCTACCTCTTAAATCTGGATAGATTCTGCTGTTATCTTGTGGTATAATTGTTTTTTTTAAAAGATTGAGTATGTTTCTAAATTTGGGCTTCACCCACCAAAAAATGGCCTTTGTTAGAGCCAAATCTTCTTTGGACTGCAGTAAATCTGATAAAGAACCATCAGCAATTCCAACAATAATCTTGCCTCATCATCTGATTTTAAACTATTAGTTTTCCAGAGATGTGCAGCAATCATTTATTAACTTGTCTATGGATTTCCCTGGATGCTTAAGTTTTCTGTTAAAATTCTTGAAAGGGCAATACTTGTTCATTCTGAAATTAAAAATAATTGGACATTTCAGCACCTATTTGAATTTATGATATTTCATTTAGCCCTTGGTAAATAATAATGACATCTGCTATATTCCTCATTGTGTTTCTGAGTATATTTACTTGTTAAGCTGTTTAGAAGCTTGGTAATTTTCTCCAGGATGTCCAATTTTGCATTCTATTTTGCCCATCTCTCTCTGAAACTATGTCTTCCTGAGTGGTAAGGAAGGTGTTTGATACATTTGGCCTTTATGGCTGTACAGGACAATTGGTTAGGCCACTTTTGGAATACTGTGTTCAATTCTGGGCTTCCTGCTATAGGAAAGATGTTGTGAAGCTTGGTAGGGCTCAGAAAAGGTTTACAAGGGTGTTGCTAAGGTTGGAGTGTTTGAGTTATGGGGAGAGGCCGCAAAGATTGGAGCTATTTTCACTGGAACATTGGAGGCGTGGGGGTGACCCTACAGAGTTTTGTAAAATCCTGAGGGGCATGGATTGGGTGAACAGTTAAAGTCTTCTCCCCAGGGTAGAAGAGTCCAAACCTAGAGGGCATAGAATTATGGTGGGAGGGGAAAGATTTCAAAGGCACTCAAGGGGCAACTTTTTCACCCAGAGCATGGTCCGTGTCTGAAATTATCTGCTGGAAGAAGTGATGGAGGCGGGTACAAATACAACATTTAAATGGCATCTGAATAGGTAATGAACAGGAAGGGTTTGGAGGGATGTGGGCCAAATGCCGGCAAATGGGACTAGATTAATTTAGGATATTAGGTCAGCACGGACTAATTGGACCAGAGGGTCTGTTTCCGTGCTGTATGTCTCAATGACCCTAAGGTAATTCTATTTCTGATGCCAGCCTATCTCATTGTGATTATTTTATGTTTCTTGCTTAGAAGGATTTTAATTGTTCAGTAATAGCTGTGTCACTGCGTCCTCTACTACTAGAGGTGTTACTTGCTTTCTTGGAAGTAAAATGGGGGAATCACTACCTTCTGCAGCTAAAATGAAGGATTCCTGGCCTTAACTAGTCCAGTGGAGGATTCCCGTATTTGTTGCTGCTTCTCTAGGTGAATCCTACTATTTGTGAGTTTCCTGTTATTCCTCTGCTGCTTTGGTCCTGGAACTTTTACCTTCAATTTTCTCAGCTTGTAATTATATTCTTCCTTTCCTTGAAACAGTTTCCCTTGTCCACCCAAAATCTCTATATTATTTGCAGAGCCTCACATGTCCAATTGCTCTCTAGCCTTGTTAAATCTTGTCACTTGGATTTCTTTTGTAGGGTTTTTGAATGTATAGTTTGTTCTGATGCTATGTCCCTGAGCCCTAATGCTGTGTCTGAAGGAATCTTCAGGTCTCCGCTGCTGACCATTTGTTGTAAGAGGCTGTCTGCACCATTGGTCACCATGCAGTAAGTTTACTGGCAGCATTCTGTTTTTAGATTTGCAATCTACAGGACCTCCTTGTTCTGGCATGGCAGAGGAACCCTAAAGACTAGTCTACCGAGATGAGGTTCTTAAAAAAAATCATTTATTGTATGTCCCAATTTCACTAGCATGATGGACATTGCTACATAGTGCTATGACTCCATGATGTTATTACTGAACAAATCAGATCCATCAATAATATCTGGCTTGATAGATCAGTTTAAAATTTTATTTTATTTAATGAGGTGTTCTTTTTAATCAAAACACAACCCTGCAGTGCTGCAGATCTTGTTTAAACAATAGAACAGATGTTTATTATGTGAAAGAAAATAGCTATTGTGAAAGAAAATAAGCCGAGCTCTTTACATATAATATAATTTGACAGGTTTTTAAAAAGTACAATACAAAATTCCATCTATCTCAACAGAATTCTGTCACAGTACTACAAACACAAGGAGAATTCCCTTCTCTATATCATCTGCAGGTTTGACTTGACAGTTTGCTAGCCTCTTCCTTGAGTACTCATATAACTGAGGCTAGCCTTTCTCAGCTTCAAATAAGCCTTTCACAATTCTGATCAAAGAATTCTGGTCTGGCACTTACAAATTACTCCTGCTGAAATAAGCTAACTTCTCTGAACTTACTCCCTGCTCCAAGAGAACTGTTTGCACGTATACCTCAATCAGGACTTGTGCAAACTGCCACTCAAACCTTTCTAAGCAACAAGGGTTTCACATAAGCAAAAAATATCAATCTCCATCCTTCAAAATGATGGCAGCCTAATAGACTGCCATGTTTGCAATGTATGCTCATAAAACTCTCCCATTGCAAACCCCCATCATTCTGGTTTTAAAAGAAATCTTGACTCGAGAAATATCAACAAGTTAATCATTAAACAGCCTCATACAGACCAAAATCTAAATGCCACTAATTCAAAATTCAAACTTTAAAATAAATTTATTAAATTATCTAAATCTCGCATCTTTTGCACCCCCCCCCCCAACTCTGCCAAGAGACTGAAGAGGATTTGAATGGTGGGTCTTAATCCTTCAAAATGATAATTTGTTTTTCCACTAAGTACATATGACATCAACATAGTGCTTAATCCACTCCATGGTATTGACTCTTAGACGATTAGACAACAATTTGTAGATCTTAAACCACAGTTTTTCCAAACCTGTGACCACTTCGATTTAGAAGGATAAGGTTAGCAGATACATGGGAGCATCACCACATTGCAAGTTCCTTTCCAAGTCACACATCTCCGAATTTGAAAATATATGGCAGTTTCTTCAGTGTCGCTAGGTCAAAAATCCTGGAATTTCCTGTCTAAGAGTATTGTGGGTCTACCTCCAGCACGTAGACTGCTGTAGTTCAAGGAGGTAGCTCACCACCACCTTCTTGAGGGCAACTAGATATAGGTTATAAATGCTGGCTCAATCAACAATACCTACATCCCTCTGAATGAATTTTTAAAAAATCCAAAAATGTCTCCACCACATGTGCCTTTCTTGTTTTATTTTCTTTTCACCTATGTGCTCTCACCTTCTCTTCCATTAAGACCTTCCTGTTCCTTCAAACCTACCCTTTGAGCAAGTTCTGGTTTCCTATCCTCAAATCTCCTTATGTGATTGAGAGATGAGCAGTGTCTGTTCAGGTTTCTTGGGCTATTTGCTACATTGAAGATGCTGTATGAATGCCAGTTGCTTGTGTACAGAAGGGCAAGAGCCAGGTGGAAGTTTCCAACCTGTTGAGAGGGCACAATAGTTATTCCTGGCGATAGTATTCTGCAGTAACACATGAATTATGTGCTTGCACTGTTCAGTAGTTAAGATGTGCTTCTTCATCTGTTGCGTGGGACTTAGCGCTGAAAGAATCGTCTGATCTGATGATCATTAAAGTCAATACTTGACTTGCAGTCTCAGTTTGTCTTGGCATTTGAGACACATATAACACCAGGGAAGGTAGCATGTTGAAGCTAGAGAATTCTGGGTCAGTGAGTCAGGGGTTTGTCAGGGCTTCTGTTTGCTGCTGTCAATGTTAGACTGAGGTATAAATTATAGAGATCCGAGGGTACCAGTGAATAAAAATACCTAATATGGGAAGAGAAGGGGTGAGTAAATAAAACTAACATTCAGCAAACATTTATATATGCAAAACTTTAGATTTTATACTATAGATTTTTCAAAGTCTTTAGCTTGCTGTTAACCCCTTGAGCACTTTGGAGTTATACAGCATGGAAACAGACCCTTCAGTCCAACCAGCCCATGCCGAACATGATCCCAAATGAAACTAGTCCCAACTGTCAGCTTCTGGCCCATATCCCTCCAAACCCTTCCTGTTCATGTACTTATCCAAGTATCTTTTAAACATTGTAATCGTGCCCACATCCACCACTTTCTCACAAAGTTCATTCCACACTGAAATCACTCTTTAAAAAGACAGGAGGGGCAAATTATTTTACAATCTTTCTCTTCTCACCTTAAAAATGTGCCCCCAGTCTTGAAATGTCCCACTTTAGGGAAAGGACAAATGCCAGTAACCCTAACTATGCTTCCCATTATTTTGTAAACTTCTATAAGGTTGCCTCTCAACCTCCCAGCTACAGTGAAAAAAACCCCAGCCTACCCAGCCTTTCTTTATAATTCAAACCTTCCATACATGACAACATCCTGGTAAATCTCTTCTGAACCATCTTCATTTTAAGAATATCCTTTCTTTAACAGAAGGGCAAGAGCTGACCTGAACTGGACACAGTATTCCATAAGCTATGCTAATTTATTTTGAGTGTTGCAGCCCAGCTCTCTGGAGACTGTAGATCTTCAAAAAAGTGTCAATTTTTATCTGTGAGGATCCTAATACTCTTGGGTGTGGTTAAAGGTTACCAAAGATGATCCTCTGCTGCTCGAGGTTAAACGTGTCAATGATACTCCACCTTTATTGGTGGAATATTATCCAGAATTCCAATTTTTAAGCTTTTTTTTTGCCTGGTCAGCGAAGAGTTATCACAGCTATGGAGATCGGCAGAGGAAACAGTTGAGGTTACAATGTAAAGACGCATTGGAATGGGAGTGGTCGTGATTATGTAAAAAAAAGAGCAGAAATGGGAAATGCCACAGGAGTATTTATACAACTGATGTGCCCCTCCCACAGATTATTACTGTACCCGTTAGAAAAGAGCTTGCACTTCTTGCATTCTGAAGATCATAGAATCCCTACAAAGTGGAATCAGGCCATTTAGCCCATTGAATCTACACCAACACTCCGAATAGCATCCCATGCACCACCCCCACCCATCCCTGTAACCCTGCATCTCCCATAGCTGCTCCGCCTAGCCTGCACAATCCAAGTCCTCATCACTTAACAAGCATTGAATTACCTTGAATTGCTGTCCTTTTCTTTTTTGTTTTGTGGGCTAACACTGAAACCAATTTGCAAAGGGCAAGGTTCCATAAACAGAAATGTGTTGTCTACATCAATTTGTTTTTAGCTGATAGATAAGCATTGCTTAAGCTACTGAGAGAAACGTGGCTGGTTTTCTTTGGGAAGTGCTTATTGCACACAGGCCAGAGATGGCCTTTGTTTCGTGTCCTTCATCTGCTGTCAGTGCAGCACTCCCTCAGTACTGCATTGAAGTGATCACCTCGAATACCTGTTCCAAGTCACTCATATGAGGCTTGAACCTGTGACCTTTTGAATCTGAGGCAAGAGCCAAGGCTAATATGATTTAAAATGGTTAGAAAAGATCTCTTTTGTTTCTTTTGGAAAATTGGCTTGCTGGTTGAGTTTTCTGGACCTCAAGTTTGCAGTGGGTTAAAAAGTTGTGTGCAATTCATTATCCATTATTCCTCACCTCTGTGTGAAATTTGGCATCAAGAGGTGATCGGCAGGAGTTTCAGTAGGAAATCAGATCGGGGAGCTTCATTTTTTAAATGTCACGATGAAGAAATAACTGACGAGCAATATGAATATCTTCAGATCTGTGTGTTTGTTTTGAATCCTATTTGTGGCACTGGGTGGACAGTGAGCACAATCAGAAATGGGGAGCAATGAGCTTGCTCATACCCAGACAAAATAGTTCCAGAAAATTTCTAAGCATTATAGAATACTGCAGGCCATTCAGTCCTTCAAGTCTGTTCATTTGGATTCCACCTTTATCTTTATCTGAACTCCGTATACCTGCCATTTTATTTGAGTACACATGACAATAAATTCTAATCCTAATTCTCCTGGCTCTGGAACACTGCTTAGTGGTGTTTGCTGGAAAGTGCACCAGATATAGTAGGTGAGGGCACCACCTCAAAATTCAGTCTCATGCATATATGTAAATTGTATACATTATTTTCCTTCAGCATTCATTTCGCCAGCTGATGTTTTCTTGGCTGCTGTACAGAAAAATAACTTGCATTTATATAGCACCTGTTGAAGACATTAGGACATCCCAGAACACTTTGCAGGCACTGAAGTCTAGTCACTGCTATAATGAGGGAAATATAGCCAGTTTGTGCCCAGCAAGCTCCCACAACAGTATGCTAATTACAGATTAATCTACCTTATTCATTTAACAATTTCTAATCAACCTGTTCAGATGTGTCAGCACACACCTCTGAAGCAGATGGAACTAGAGCAAGGCACAAAATATTTTTATATCACTCTCTGGCCTACTGTCTCATCGAAAAACAGGAACCTCTGACAATACAGTGTTCCCTTGGTAACGCACTGATGTGTTGACTGAGATTTTCTGTTAAAGTTTGTGGAGTGGGGTGACTTGGGTGAGAGTGCTACTATCCAGAGCCTTTTTTTTTGTTTTTGAATTAATCATTTACTGTCAGAATGCCATACATGTTTATAAATCACATTTATAGTCAATTAAACAGGTTGGAGTGAAAGGCACTGAAATTTATCTTCACCTTCAGTTAATGGAAGCATTTATGTGACAACAGCCCTTTTTCTGTTCAGGTTGTTTGGTGGCATTTTATTCTTTTTTATGCTTAAGCTTGGTTTTTATTATCCAGCTGCTGCTCCTTCATTCAGAGTTGGCGCAGAGACTGTCAAGAGATATTCCACTAAGCAGCCTTCACATACCAGTCTGATCATACCCACAGCTGGCAGCTCTGCCCAAGGCAACGGACACAGCTGATTTGTCACTGGTTTTAGTTTTGCTTCCCTTCTAGTTTTCAGAGCCAACCAATTAGACCCGCCCTGTGCCCAACAGTGCTGAGCAAGCTCAGCAATGAATCGAATCAAGGAATCAATCTTTCTAATCCTTTTCTACACGTGAGCTCTGAGTTAATGACATGGCTTTGGAGTTGAATCCATTTTTACATCCTGTCTTTATTGACAATGAAATCAGCCAGTCAATGCTGGCTCCTCTGTAAGACAATAATCAGAGCATACTTATGAAAATTTTGTCCAATATTCTGACAAACCTTGAGTCAGTCTCAGACCTTTATTGCCTTTTAACTGGTGGAAGCCAATAATAGCTGGAGATGTCTAGAGTCACTGTTAAGTACCCAATTCACCAAGCTTCCAGTCTCTCCACATAATGATACAAAGCGAACATAATGGAGATCGAAACCTCTTTATCCCATAGCCTCTCGTTACGGAAAAAAAAATGTAGAGGTGGGGATTGACATTTACTGGATAAGAGTAGTGGCTAATGGAACCAAGGTGGGTAAATGCTGTTAAGATGCAGATAAGCCAGAATATCTGAGAGTTGTAGATGACGTTTCAGAGCTGAATGAGTTGCTGCAGTTTCCACTCTCTTCTGGCTTTACGTTAGCCGCAATGTGTCCTTTTCGCCCGATCATGGCATCATTGTCAAGCGAGAGGACTCTCTCGATTCCGTCTGAGTTAGGGAAGGGTGGGGATGTGCCAGGAGTTTCGGGACATCGGGACAAGAAGGTCTGTTTTAGAGTTGCGCTCCTTGGAGAGTCAGGGCTGGGGCTTCCGGGTAGGGCCACTAGATGGAGCAGCGGGCAAGTGTCCGGGGGCCAGCTGAGTGAGGAGACGCCGGTCCCTTGAACGGAACCTCCCGCACTGGGACCAATGACAATAGTTGATCATTCACAGGCAGGGGCACGATCCCCCAGGCCGGAGGAGGGCTGTTTGTGAGTGCGGCGTGTGGAAAAACCAACGCTGCAGATAATCTTCAGATCAGTTGGCATCAGTGGAGGGAGAGATGACTGAAGGTTTTGAGGTTTGTAATCTTTTTGTCAGAAAAGTGTAAGAATTGTGATTGTGAGGGGGAGGGGGGATCGAATGGACTTATTTTGTGGGCATTTGGGTTTGGGCTACCACGTGTAATTTATAAAGTACCAGTGTAGCCTCACTTGAATCAGGAATCCTCTACTGTGTTCAGGAGGGTTTGTGAAGGGCAGTGAACATACTTCCGTACAGTCAATGTATATCATAAGTGTCATAATATCTTTGTTGCTTTATAATGTATGCAGTGCTACTCAATAGCACAAGGTGCAAATACATCACTGCACCCAGTGACACATTTTGGCATCGTGTGTCATTAACTGCAGCAATACTGCCAAATGTTGATAGTTGGGACACTTACAAGATCCCTGTTTGATACGTGTAACATGGATGAGTTTTCACCCTGTAAATATTTGTTTAAGTACTGTAAAAGGCATTCTGTTCTGTGTGGGCTGTATAGAATGGACACTTCCGTCTCTACCTCCACCCCATCCCATTCCCGCGGAGATTCTCACTTCAAAGATATTGCCCTCTGCCGCACTGATTTTTGCACATATCCTGTTGCTTTCTATCTGTCTCTCTCTGTTCCAATGTACTGACTAATTTTTCTCCTGTGCTGTATATTGCATTAGATTTGTCAATTTTGTGATCACCAGCCCTGAGTGGTCAATGTCCATCAGGAAGCAAACAAAACTTGTTTTGCTCTCACTTTAGCATGTGGAATATTGAAATATTACCGGGTAGCAGCATATGGGCTCACATGCATCATTCTTCACATTAATAATGCATTTTTTTAAAGAAGGCAGAAAGACTGGCATTGACATGATGACTGTTATCAGAATTCTATTGCACTGTTTTCAATGAAATGTAGTAGAGCTAACATTATAGAAATGTAGAAAACAGATGCAGGAGTAGGCCATTTGGCCCTTTGAATATGATCATGGCTGATCATACAATCTCAGTACCAACTCCTGCTTTCTGCTCATACCCCTTGATCCCTTTCGCCGCAAGGGGCATGCCCAGCTCCCTCCTGAATATATCTGTTGAACTGGCCTCAACAAATTTCTGAGGGAGAGAATTCCACAGGTTCACTGCGCTGAGTGAAGAAGTTCTTCCTCATCTCAGTCCAGAGGCTTACCTTTACCTCTTTATAAACGCTTTACCCCTTATTCCTAGACTTCTGTCATGGCTAAATATCTAATCTCCAACCAACGTTACTGAAACAGTTTCTCTCTCACTCTGGTTTGTAGGAGGTTGCAATACACAAACTGGCTGCTGTATCTTGTACATTACAGCAGTGACTGCACCTTGAAAGTACATCCTTGGCTGCAGAGTACTTTGAGATATGCTGGCGGTCGTGCACTATGAGCATACTATTTTTGGTGGGATAAACTTCGGGACAGTGTCTAGAATAACGCTGCATTCACCTCTTTTTGTTCTTGTTCTCCCATTCTAAATTTCTTCCATTATTCAGTATTATGAATAAAAGGAAAGGTGTAACCAGGTTTGAACTTTGACTATCTTCTACTGGATTTTTTGTTTATCCATTATAAGCAAACATGTGGTAATGACCTGTATATAATGTGATGTGACAATTTGGAGTCATAGAGATGTACACTGTAGAAACAGACCCTTTGGTCCATCTTGTCCATGCCGACCATAGAACATAGAACACTACAGTGCAGTACAGGCCCTTCGGCCCTTGATGTTGCACTGACCTGTGAAACCAAACTGAAGCCCATCTAACCTACACTATTCCATTATTATTCATATGTTTATCCAATGACCATTTAAATGCCCTTAAACTTGGTGAGTCTACTACTATTTCAGGTAGGGCATTCCACGCCTTTACTACTCTCTGAGTAAAGAACCTAACTCCGACATTTGTCCTATATCTATCACCCCCTCAATTTAAAGCTATGTCCCTCCGTGCTAGCCATCTCCATCCAAGGGAAAAGGCACTCACTGTCCACCCTATGTAATCCTCATATCCTCTTGAATGTCTCAAAACAGCCTCACATCCCGTAGCCTTTCCTCATAAGACCTTCCCTCCATACCAGGCAACATCCTGGTAAATCTCTTCAGGACCCTTTCCAATGCATCCACATCCTTCCTATAATGTGGCGACTAGAACTGTACGCAATACTCGCAGTGTGGCTGCACCAGAGTTTTGTACAGCTGCAACATGACCTCATAGCTCCAAAACTCAATCCCTCTACCAACAAAACCTAACAAACCATATGCCTTCTTATCAACCCTATCAACTTGGGTAGTAACTTTCAGGGATCTATGCACATGGACACCGAGATCTCTCTGCTCATCCACACTACCAATAATCTTACCATTAGCCCAGTACTCTGTATTCCTGTTACTCTCTCCAAAGTGAATCGCCTCACACTTTTCTGCATTAAACTCCATTTGTCACCTATCAGCCCATCTCTGCAGCTTGTCTATGTCCCTCTGTAACCTGCAACATTCTTCCGCACTATCCACAACTCCACCAACTTTAGTGTCATCCGCAAAGTTACCAACTCATCCTTCTGCACCCTCATTCAGGTCAATTATAAAAATGAAAAATAGCAGTGGCCCCAAAACAGATCCTTGTGGTACACCACGAGTAACTGAACCAGATATCCTAAACGAATCTAGTCCAATTTGCGAGTACTGCCCCATAACACTCCATACCCTTCCTGTTCATATACCCAAAAGATGCCTTTTAAATGTAGTAATTGTACTTGCCTCTACCACTTCCTCTGGCAATTCATTCCATATGTGCATCACCCTCTGCATGAAAACGCAGAACTAGTTTTTTTAATCTTTCCCCTCTCTCCTTCCATCTATGCTCTCTAGTTTTGGACTCCCCTATCCCAGGGAAAAGACCTTGACTCATCACCGTATCCATGCCCCTCATGATTTTAAATCCCTGCAAGGTCTTCCCGTAGCCTCTGACACTCTGGGATATTAGCTCCAGCCTATTCAGCTCGTCCCTATAGCTCAAACACTCCACTCCCAGCAATATCCTTGTCAAAAACAAAGTTGCTGGAAAAGCTCAGCAGGTCTGACTGCATCTGTGAAGGAAAAAAGAGTTTGTTTTGGAGCCGGTGACCTTTCCTCAGATTTACAGCATCTGCAGTTCTTTCAGTTTTTAACATCCTTGTGAATCTTTTCTGAACCTTTCAAGTTTTACAACATCTTTCCTATTGTAACGAGACCAGAGTTAAATGCAGTGTTAGAATCCATGCAAGTGTTTGTTCTAGGAGTTCAGTGATGGCTTCGGAAGCTCAGGCTGATTCTTTTGAGAGAATAGCCTCAAATTAGAACTTAAAGTGAGAAGCTTGTCATATGCAACTGAGGCATATGCTGGTGCTTGTGTGTCTAAACACAGGATATAGTTGGCAGGAGAAATGATTGGTGAAGTTCTGGATATGAGAAGTAAGTCAGCAAACGTCCCATTATTGTGAAACTGAAACGCCATTAGTACCTGTACAGTTGGATGTCATTGCAACAATACATTCCTCACTTAAGGACTAACCCTATGGGTGACCCAAATGACTGAGTTAGCTCTGCCACTTAATGGTACCCAATGGCATCGATGACCTCTGCGTTGACAACCCCCAGTGAGGACTCATTGCGCAAGGGTGCTAGTGGAGGTCAGATGGTGCTGAAGAGTGGTGACCTTTGTTCCAGCAGCAGTGACATTGTGAGGGGGACTTGTGCCTGGCCACCAGGCCCATGGCAGAGTATTTAACAAGAAGGACTGTAAAACCAAACACCTTTTGTTTGTTTTTCTGCCTCTGTATTCTATGTTTTGTTTTAATTTTCTGTGTTTTAAGATGGCCACACTATAAAACACTGTTCACTTGTAACAAAATACACGTGACAATAAATAAGTCAAATCAATTCATTCTTATGCTGTCACATTCTAGTGAGTGTGTGTGTGTATTTTTTTATATATCAACCGTATTCTAACACCCAAGTTCATTCTGATCCTCTGTGGATCACACCTTTATTTGTTTAAATGAGCAGACGTCCCCTTCAAGTATAAGTTTAAAAAAAATCGTCCAGGAACATTTTGCTTTAGCTTTTCTGAATGCCTGAAACAAGTGAGCTGAAGACAGACCAGGAAGCTCCCAGGTTCCGTCTACAACTGTAAACAGGCTACAAAGAGATGCTGAGGTTCCAGGAAGCTCTGGAATGATGAAAAGATAAGACTAGCTATTGGATTTCATGGTAGCACAGCAGTAAAAGAAACACATCTTGTTTTTGACTGTAACAGTGACAGGTGGAATTGGGCAGAACGTTGGCTGGAGAGAGGAGGATGAGATGGTTTGGTTCCTGCAATGAAGTGAGCTCTGTGTAATTCAGCATATTTGTCCAGTTTATTCAAGTCAAAGATTGAAAGATGTTTTGCATATTGAGGGAATGAAAGGTCTTAGTCGTTGATTGGTTGTCTCCTATGTTTGGAGACCATGACACTCTGTATACATGGGGCGGCATGGTGGCTCAGTGGTTAGCACTGCATTCTCACAGCACCAGAGACCTGGGTTCAAATCTACCCTTGGGCAACTGCTTGTATGGAGTTTGCACATTCTCCCCGTGTCTGCATGGATTTTCTCCGGGTGCTCCGGTTTCATCCCACAGTCCAAAAATGTGCCGGTTAGGTGGATTGGCCATGCTAAATTGCCCGTAGTATTCAGGGGTGTAAGGATTATAGGGGGATGGGCCTGGGTGGGATATATCAAGGGACGGTGTGGGCTTGTTGGGCCGAAGGGCCTGTTTTCACACTGTAGGGAATCTAATCTAAACATACTCTTGCCATCAATTGAACATTTACCAACGAGATCACTGCTTCTCATTGTTCAAAAATTCTCAGGAGTAAAACCTGCACCTATTCAGCATTTTTCCACTGCAAGATTGTCTTAATGCAGGAGTCTGTCCAGACCCCCTTTATTGCCTCTCTAGAGTAAATAATGCCCCTCTTCCAGTAAGGAGATAAGTTATTGGTGTAATCTCAACAATCCAATTTCAGGATGACTTCTTTACTATTACAGCGCAATCTCTTTGTGAAAAAGGCAATTATTACATTTGCTTTTTCAGCTACACTTTGTACCAGCACGTTAACTTCCAGTGATGTACATTTAGAGACATTCAGATTCTGCTGACTATCAATATTTCCTAACCTCTCCATTTAAAATAGGTATTGCCTTTCTATTTTTTTCTCCCAAAATGGATAAGATCACATTAGGCAAGGTCATACCAGATGGAATACAATCCCCTGTCCTGTCTGTAGTGATTGTAACAAGGTCAGCGAGGTGGTCTTCATAGAATATGAGTTCACTGATTGATGGGGCTGCTAATCTGATCCAGCGAATCTTGGATCACAGATGTAAACAGGAGTTTCAAGATGTTCTGTTTGCTTTGAGAGCTCGTTGTCAGGAAGCTGGATCTGTGTCACATGATATCACAAAATCACCAGGCCAACTGAGGTTGGGGAGCATTACTTGAGTGAAGGCAACTGCATAGCCTCAATCAGGACATATCCTGAACAAAACGGAACAACATTAACCCAAATCAAAGCCAACCCTCGGCCAAACGGTTAACATTTTCCTCAGGATCTGGGTAGCCGAGCCACTGTAGTTGCTGCCGGTACACAGACTTGAGACGGCAAAAGTATCCCTCTAGGTGTGAACTGAGTAAGCAAACTCATAGGCCAGTATCCAGGACTGTGCACATCTTGGAAAATCCACCTGCATCTGGGTTTGGAACAGTTAAATTGCTTAGCCACACCCAAACCAGAACTATTTAAAATAAACATCTGACAAAATGGTCATCAACTGAAGCAGTCTTTAACAAAATTAGCTCTGGACTCCAAAGGGATTCCAACCCTTAAGTTTATGTAAGATCTCGGCTAGATTGAAAACCTATACAGGGAAACCTTTGCAGAATAAAGGTTCAACTTCGGTTTTCTTCTCATACGAGAAGCAACTGGCTCAATTACCAATGATTGTAGTAAGAGGCTCAGGCCCAAGCTTTGATGGGGCGAAACTGGTTCAGAAAGGTTCACCGCGAATGGCTCAACATTTCTTGATTAGAAAATGGCTCCCTGAGTGAAGTCCTAATCAAATACTGGAAATTTTTCAGGAAGATCTCAGGATTATTAAAGGAGCGAAGGCTACTTTGCATGTTGACCAGGAAGCAGTTCCATGATTCTGCACGGCCTGCCCAGTGCCATTTGCTTTGCAAGCAAAAGTAGAGGCAGAAATCAGGAGGCTGGAGAGGAAGGAAAACACCAACCAGTCCTGGGCAGCACTGGTCGCACCGACTGTGAAGCCCGACAGGTCAGTTTGCCTTTGTGGGGATTTTAAACAACAATAAACCGCTTCTCACTGCTGGATAAATACCCAATCCATCACATTGAGAACCTGTATGCAAAGCTGGCTGGGGGTACCATCCTTCACAGAGCTGGACCTGAAGATTTGCATATCTACAATTGCAGTTAGATGAGGATTCCTAGAAATATACTATAATTAATACCCATAAGGGTTTGTGCCAATATATGAGAATGCCATCTGGGGTATCCTCAGTCTGTGCCATTTTTCAGTGGATGACAGAGAATATTTTAAAAGGTCTACCTCAAGTTGCCATTTATCTGGATGATATGCTAATAATTGAGAAGACCAATAAACAGCACTTAGGGAACTTGGACATAGTCCTTAGACATTTCTCCAAGGTGGGCATTTGCTTTTGAAGGGAATCATATGTGACCTACTTAGGCTACAGAGTTGACAAGACTGGGTTACGCTTGTTGGAAGCTAAAGTGAGGACGATCAAAGGTTCCCCCAGCTCCCATGTCTGTGCAGGTGCTTAGCTCTTTCTTTAGATTGTTGAATTATTATGGAAAGTTCATATGTCACCTGGCCTTCATCCTTAAATCTGCTATTTAAAAAAAATGTCAGCCTTGGAAATGGTCTCCTTGCCAAGACATAGCCTTAAGGGAAGCGAAGAAGCAGCTATCATCATCTATAATACCGATGGCGAGCGAGATCTGGTGCTACCATGCAATGCCTCCCCACATGGTATTGGGATGGTGTTGGCTCAAAGATGGACCAATGACGGGGAGTGCTCCATAGCATTTTTTTTGGACTTTGGCTGATGCAGAAAGCAAGTACGCCCAGATACAGGAGGAATGTTTGGCGGGCATCTTTGGTATGAGCAAGTTCCACCAATTCCTTAATGGGCATAAATTTGTAATAGTAACAGACCACAAACCCTTGCTTGGGCTAATCAAAGAGGACAAAGCTGTGCTGCCCATAGTTTCAGGTCAAATTCAGTGCCATGCTCGCATTCTAGGTGCCGACAATTACAAGATGGAACACACACTCCGGGAGGTCAAACAGCAAATGAGACTGCTTTGAGCCACTCCCTGCTGGCAAATACACCATTGATGGTGTTGTTACTGCAAGAGTTTATTCTGGTTTTAAACTTTCTGGACACCTTCCTGGTCACTGCTGGTACTATCAGACTATGGACACAAAAAGATTCCATTCTGACAAAACTAAAACAGCTGGTGGCAATGGGGGTGAACAAAAAGGCCATCACAACCAAAAGTGAAACCTTTTTGGACCTGACAAATCGAGAACACCATAGAGGATGGCATATTATTATGGGGAGCAACGAGATACTGGTTGAATTCTATCAGGGTCATCAAAAGGTATCCAAGGTGAAGATGTTGACCAGAAGTTACACCTGCTGGCCAGGACTGGATACAGACATAGATGTGTTGGTGGGGCAGTGTCCAAAGGGACAACAAAGACACAAATTACTGACAACGGCTCTCCCACATGTACTCAGTTATGTGTCGACTGTGCAGAGCCTATCATGGGCTCAGTGTTTTTAGTCAGCATGGACACTCACTCAGTTGGTGTTCGTGCATTGAGTCAGACATGGCGATGATGGTAGAAAAGTTGCAAACATCTTTTGCAATACATGGGCTCCCGGAAGTGTTGGTCACAGACAATAGGCCACCAATGACCAACAGGGAATTTGAGCATTTCCTAAAGTTGAATGGATTTTGGCAAATAAGAAACACTATCCAGGAACGCCAATGCCGGACACCAAGACTCCTTGCAGTGACAGAGACTTTTTACACCTGAAACCTGAATATAGCCCTGTATGGGTAAGAGGCATGGTTGACATGAGGTCAGGTTCTGTGAAGTACGAAGTTTGGGTAGGTGAGGTGGTCCTAAACAAGTACGTGAACCACATGAAAGCTCCACCCTGGCAAAAAGGGGCAGAAGTAAAATATAACTGGCCCCTTAGAACAGCCTGTAGGGTTGTCAGAACTGTGGGTTCTGTCCCTTCATCTAACATCGAACAAACCTCAGAGTTTGAGATTCACACGGCAGATGTTGCAGCCTTGGTACCATTCACTACCTGAAGGACAGGATGAATTTCTTCCAAGAAGCTCTGGACACAAGAGATGGGATAACGTCTGGCGCACACCACCCATATCCAAGGTTGACTCAGGAACTGGACTCAGTGTAAAAATGTCCCAGGAGAGGCTACAAGAGAAAGAACAGGCCTACATCCCTGGACTTGGGGTGGGGGAGGGAATGTAGTGATTGTAACGAGGTCAGCTAGGTGGACCTCATAGAATATGAGTTCCCTGATTGAGGCTGTTAATCTGGTCCAATCAGGAAACCCTGCAGGACAGATATAAACAGGAGTGTCAGAGGTTGTATTCACTCTGGGAGCTGGATCAGTGTCAAGGACTGTGCATGTATCAATAAAGAGTGACTTGGTGATGGGTAGAAGGATGGGTTAGTAAATTTGCGCTTGACACTAAAGTCGGTGGAGTTATGGATAGTGCGGAAGGATGTTGCAGGTTACAGAGGGACATAGATTAGCTGCAGAGCTGGCAAATGGAGTTTAATGCGGAAAAGTGTGAGGTGATTCACTTTGGAAGGAGTAACAGGAATACAGAGTACTGGGCTAATGGTAAGATTCTTGATAGTGTGGATGAGCAAAGAGATCTCAGTGTCGATGTGCAAACATCCCTGAAAGTTTCCACCCAGATTGATAGGGTTGTTAAGAAGGTGTACGGTGTGTTAGGTTTTATTGGTAGAGGATTGAGTTTTGGAGCCATGAGGTCATGTTGCAGCTGTACAAAACTCTGGTGCGGCCACACTTCGAGTATTGCGTATAGTTCTGGTTGCCGCATTAAAGGAAGGATGTGGAAGCATTGGAAAGGGTGCAGAGGGGATGTACCAGGATGTTGCCCGGTATGGAGGAAAGGTCTTATGGGGAAAGCTTGAGGGACTTGAGGCTGTTTTCATTTAAGAGGCGACTTAATAGACACATACAAGATGATCAGAGGATTAGATAGCGAGAGCCTTTTTCCTGAGATGGTGATGGCTCGCACGAGGCGACATAGCTTTAAATTGAGGGGTGATAGATATAGGACAGAAGTCAGAGGTAGGTTCTTTACTCAGAGTAGTAAGGGCATGGAATGCCCTGCCTACAATAGTGGTGGACTTGCCAAGTTTAAGGGCATTTAAGTGGTCATTGGATAAACTTATGGATGATAATGGAATAGTGTAGGTTAGACAGGCTTCAGATTGGTTTCACAGGTCAGCGTAATATCGAGGGCTGAAGGGTCTGTACTGCGCTGTAATGTTCTATGATACTGGCCTCTGTGGAGTCACGTCCTTTTGTAGTCTCTTTGCATTCTTCTCCAAGCTTAAGCTCCTTTTCTGTCTTTCATTATCATCAGCAAATATTAATACGTCGCATTTGGTCCCTTCATCGAGTGAATTAATAGTTTGAAAAAAGCTGAGGTTTAGTTACATTTTTTTGTACCAGATCTAAAGAGTGGCAAACAATGTGAAAATGACCCTTTATCCCACTCTACATTAACCAGTCTTTCATTTCTGTTAATATATTATTTCCAATTCTGAGTCCTCATTTTGTACCATATCTTCTTGTCAGGCATCTCATCAAATTTGTTTTCGTAATTCAAAGAATCCACTACTGTTTACAGATTTTTAAAATACTATTTTCTTTTTATTAAACCGCATTAGCCTCTCTTTACATAAATATAGAAGTTTCTATTACGCTTTTACATTTCAGAGCTCCATGCCACTTCCGGAGTACTGTGTGCCGTTCTGGTCACTCCGATATAGGAAGGAATTTAATAAGTTGGAGAGGGTTCAGAAAAGATTTTTGAGGATGTTTTCTGGAATGGAGGGTTTGAGTTATAAGGGGAGGCCGGATAGGCGGTGACGGTTTTCACTGGAGTGTAGGAGGTTTATAAAACCATGAGGAGCAGAGATATGGTGAGTGGCAGATATCTTTTCCTTAGGGTGGGGGATTTCACAACTAAGGGGCATATTTTTAAGGTCTCAGGCAAAAGATTTACAAAGAACATGGGGCAGCTTTTTCACACAGAGTAGTTAGTGTGTGAACGAACCGCCAGAGATAATGGTGGATGCACTTACAATTACAACGTTTAAAAGACATTTGGATAAATTCATGAATAGGAAAGATTAGGAGGGATATGGGCCAAACGCAAACAGGTGTGACTAGTTTCGTTTGGGAACATGGTCGGTGTGGACTAGTTGGACAAAGGGTCTGTTTCTGTGCCCTATGACTCTATTTCTTTCTTTGTTTCTGTCTCTGTTTCTGCTCTGTGTCTGTCTCTCTCTCACTCTTTCAGCAGTATTTGCATTCTTTACTACCAAGGGGCTGCAATGCCAATGAACTTTTTTCCAGGCATATCTGAGCAAGGATGTTTCCAAAGATTTGAGACGCTGGATATGAATTAGTTCAAGCGGGGCGGGGGGGGGGGTTGGGGGGTGGGAGAATTAACATCTCCAAACTTCCAACTTTTCTCCCAGGGAACCTGATTCATTGGCTGGAACACAGTCAATATCTCTCTATATAAATAGCTACATAAATCAGCTGTTAGGGTAAAATAGGCACATTCCAGTTTCTCCTCAGATCTCCAAATATGCAAACCTTCTTCCTTCCACAGAAAAGCTTGTGAAGATTGTTACTTTTATTCCACCAAGTTCCCTGACAGATGACTTTGGGAGAGAATTTATTCTCGGATGCTTTGCCAGGAGCATAAAAAGGTTGATCACTGAAAGTTTTGATTTGCTTCCAGTCTGAATTGCTCAAAAACAAGCACGACATAACTTTGCCTGCACTTGTCCACCTGGACAGATGAGGATAATTATTTCTGCAGCCTGGGAACTTGTTGCGTCAGCGCATACACAAAAGAGGAGAAAATGCTTCTTTTTAAACAGCCCTGTTAAATTAAGGCCTCCTGAGTTTTCACCATGTGATTGGATTCACTGAAGACTACCACCACCACCACCACAACGGACACGAGTCACTAGCAGTCAGATACCCCTTGCCCCCCAACAGCACTGGACATTTTCTCTGGTTCTGGGTGAAAATGGTGGGCTCGAATGAAAATGAATTTGATCCATGTGATCTGATGCAACGCAGAGTCTTTCCTGTGAGTTGACACATAAACCTTCGGCGACTGTCAACAGAGAAGAACTGAATTCTGGTCCCACGTCCATTGTGACCATGGTGGCAGCGGATGAAGTGGTTGGGTTGGCTGATGTGACATTGTAGTGGTCAGTTGGTCAATGTTTGTCCCTCTGCCAGAGTCGTGACTGATTTCCAGGTCCATTGGCCTCTCCTGGGGGTCTGTGAATTGTGTCCAGATAAACATGCCACAAAGGTACAGTTCATTCCACTTGGTTGTGGAGGAGTAAGTGTCTGTGATAACACATTGCCTTTGATGAAGGCACATTTTGTGCTTGACTAAATTGACTGTGTTCCTCAAGTCCTAACAGAGGATTCTTGAGGGTAGTGCAATTGGTAGTGTGTACATGGACAATCAAAAGGGACTGGGTGTTGAATTTGAAAGTGACTGCCATTTTCAATGTTGCCATGTGAATAGAGAATGAACAGCAAGGCAAAATGCAGAGTAGAAATATAAACTGCCATTTTTCAGATTGTTGGGGAGTTTACACTACTGCCTCGCAAGCAGCAGTATAAAGACAGCTGTTCTTCTTTAATATCAGTTAATGCTCTTGACTTGGGTGTAAGGGACACAGTTCAAAGTTTTCAGACGATATCAATCTTTAAGACGTAGTAAAGGACTTGGGCACGTCTCAGGAAGACATAAAGCAAGGTTATCAACGAGTTAGCCAAAATCTCTTTTGACATCGTGAGGTGTAGAAAAGCCAGGGTAGGAAATCTTCAGGGCTCCGGAGTAGGGTGTGTAACATTTAGATTAATTGAGGATGGAATTGGTTTGGGAGCAATGGAAAAATCAATGACAGTGACTTTGGACCATTCAGTGATGCGTTGCAGGGTTGAAAAGGCTGTTCCCTACACGAAGATTAGTCATTCCAGTCAAATGTTCGGACGATTCCTGGATCCCTTTGGATTTATTCCAGAAAAGGACCATTGCCTTTACAATGGGAAGGAATAATTGAGTACAATGAGAAATTAATTTGTGTCGATATTCCTCAGCATCTAGCTTACAATGCTATGTGAGCTGGACTGGCATTGCAAAAGACTCTCTTTTTGGCAAAATGGGGAAACTTGAAACCATAATCTCAGTCCTCAATGTGTTTGTCCTTGACTGTGTCTTAAGACCATAAGACATAGGAGTGGAAGCAAGGCCATTCAGCCCATCAAGTCCACTCCGCCATTTAAATCATGGCTGATGGGCATTTCAACTCCACTTCCCTGCACTCTCCCCGTAGCCCTTGATTCCTTCTGAGATCAAGAATTTGTCGATCTCTGTTTTAAAGGCATCCAACATCCTGGCCTCCACTGCACTCCGTGGCAATGAATTCCACAAGCCCACCACTCTCTGGCTGAAGAAATGTCGTCTCATTTCAGTTTTAAATTTACCCCCTCTGATTTTAAGGCTGTGCCCACCGGCCCTAGTCTCCCCGCCTAACGGAAACAACTTCCTAGCGTCCACCCCTTCTAAACCATACATTATCTTGTAAGTTTCTATTATATTTCCCCTCAACCTTCTAAACTCTAATGAGTACAATCCCAGGATCCTTAGCCGTTCATCATACATTAAACCTACCATTCCAGGAATCATCCGTGAGAATCTCTGCTGCACATGCTCCAGGGCTAGTATGTCCTTCCTGAGGTGTGGGGCCCAAAATTGGACACAGTATTCTAAATGGGGCCTAACTAGAGCTTTATAAAGCCTCAGAAGCACATCGCTGCTTTTATATTCCAACCCTCTTGAGATAAACGACATGTTTACATTCACTTTCTTAATTACGGACTCTACCTGCAAGTTAACCTTTAGAGAATCCTGGACCAACACTGCCAGATCTCTTTGTACTTCTGCTTTGCGAATTTTCTCACCGCTTAGAAAATAGTCCATGCCTGTATTCTTTTTTCCAAAGTGCAAAACCTCACATTTATTCACATTGAATTTCATCAGCCATTTCCTGGACCACTCTCCTAAACTGTCTAAATCTTTCGGCAGCTTCCCCACCTCCTCAGTACTACCTGCCTGTTCACCTATCTTTGTATCATCGGCAAACTTCACCAGAATGCCCCCAGTCCCTTCATTCAGATCATTAATGTATAAGGTGAACAGCTGTGGCCCCAACACTGAACTTCAATAGGTTCATGTCACTCAGCAATGAGCATCTTTGCCTGGTTTAGCACATTACGTCAGCTGTTGACCTCTTTTTTTTGTTGTCGAACTCTACATCCCGTTTGTGTAAAAGCTAGAGAAAGTGATTGATTGCTTCCTCCTCCAGCCCCTAGAACTGCCTAAGTCAGTGGGGAGGGAAATGTAGAGCGATGAATTGTTCTTCATGCAAGCAAAACTACCTGTAGATATAATAAATATAACGTGATTAAAACTGGCAGTGAATCGAATTAGAACAGGGCATCTTGCTTAACGCTGGTTAATGTTGAGGTTGCATGCTATTGGTTGAAATTTATTGTTTTTCTGGTCATACATGGAGAGCCAGAATTCTGATAAAATGCAAGTTTGTTACTTTCAGTGATTGTCTGCCTGGGTTCAAGTGCTTCAATATTCAATGTTTGTTAAGGGGAGTGTTCCACCTACCAGATGGTGCTGAAATCTGAAGAATTACTCAGGGCTCATGGGTTCTGGGTCCTTGGAAGCTCCATGAGCACATGCCCAGTCAGGCTTGGGCAACAAATGTCAGCCTAGCCAGTGATCCCCATGCATGAATAAATAAAAATTGTTGTGTATAGACTTTGCTCGGGTTGTCCGGTCTCAGTCGATAAAGCAGTTGTTGGTTCGATGCCCAAGTCTTGCTGTGATTAGAGTTCATGTCAGTCCAGCTGCTGAAAGAAACAGCATGTAATCTATTGCAGTGTGTGATATACACTGTAACAGTTCTCTGTATGCTTGTCCAAATCTGCCTCATGTTTACCTGGACGGCAGTTAGAAAAGACACACTTAAGATCGTGGACCATGCGATGAGTGGGCAAAGGAGTGGCCAATAACCTTACACTCAGGATGTCTGATGTAAAAGTAGAGCATGGCCTGCTGGGTGCAGTAGTTGGCTTATTGCTTTAAAGTATTTGAGTAAGACAACAGACTGAGAGTCAGATTGATGCCTGTTTATTGTGACGTTGTTTGGGTAATGCGTCTATAGTGTGAGAGTGCTGCAACACACTTCCGGGGTTTCTCCCCCGCCCTTCAGTGAAACAGATTGTTGACATTTGCCTTAGTGATGGGGTGAGGCAGCAAAGAGAAAGCAGAGAATTGGAGCCTCATGTAGATGATGCCAGCACCTGTGGGCAATAGTGATATTAAGAGTTGGATTGGTTCCTCTTTTCAGGAGCAGAAGTGCAGGCGCAGCAATAGTATGTTCTGTTACACCCTCCAGAACTTTCAGTGGTTTAATTCTAAAGCATTTAGCCCTGAAGAGGCAGGCAGTCACTGGGAGTTGGAGTGTGTTGCTGGAAGTCTAGGCTACACAACATGAAGAGTTGCACCAGCATAAAACATTGAAATGTAGAAAATAAAAACACATATAGGCCCTTTGAGCTTGCTCTGCCATTCAATATGATCTTGGCTGATCAAATAACTCCGTAGCCCTGTTCCTATTTTCTACCCATACCCTTTGATCACTTTAGCAGAAAGACTTACATTTTTTCTGTATGAAAACATTCAATGGTTTTGGCCTCAACTGCTTTCTATGGCAGAAAATTCCACAGGCTCCCCACTCTCTAGTTGAAGAAATTTCTCCTCGTCTCCATCCTAAATGGCCTAACCTGTATCCTAAGACTGTGACCCCTAGTTCTAGAGTCCCTGTTATTGGGAACATCCTGTGTTTACCTCGTGTACAGAAACATGGATAAGTCTGTCTTTCTTTGGATGAGAAGCGGGACTGAGGAAGATCACTGCTGTGCAATCATGGGTACAGGGGACGGGGAGATCAGAGGGAAGAAAAGGGTTGTGGTTTACAGTAGCCATCTCTGCCACCACTCATTGATATCCACAATTACCCTCGTATAGAGATACATATACCACCCAGTTTCACTGGTGGAAAGTGGTCATTGCTGAGAAAGCAGGTCACCAGACTAGTGGTGGATTGTGGCCCTCAAGTGGCCACTCAATGACCAATAAGTTCCTTTAATTTGAGGCAGGTCAGGAAGATCATGCATGGACCTCACCCAGAAGTTAAAAACTGAGGTGACAGGAAGGAGGTGGGGTATATATCCAATATCCAACCAATCCCATTCTTTACCCTTCCCCACGCACTCACTTGCCCATCCAAGGAAAAGACAATGCAGCCCATTCATCCCTCAATAGATTCCTTCGTAATGTTTAATCAGAAGGTCTGGTATGAAATCGAATGTTGTTCTGCGACACGTCTGCTCTTACTCTGCACCCATTGAGCATCAGAAACCAGCTCACAGTTGTGCCTGTAGCCCACACTTTGTTCAAGATGTGTTTTAATTTTAATTTGCATTTTGAAAGCCCCATCAGATGTATTTTGTCCGAGCATTAGCACGCAGATTGGAACCAAGGTTGTGAGACCGCAGATTTGATTTCAGCAGTTATTCTGAATACCTGTGAGTGTGTCAGTGGTTGATTGGAAATTATGGTGTTAGTGAAGTGTTGGGTTTACAGAATATATCTGCAATGTCTGAATACCATAAGGCCAAAAAGGAAAGGGCCCTCTGAATGCAGGATGTTGATGAGGGAAGCAATTGTTTTGTAAAACTTTCTCTTTAAAGAGATAGTCTGTGTCTCAATAGCGTCACTCAATAAAGACCCTCCTAACCATTAATCTCCACCCAGGCCCCATACCTTTCTCCTTCTTCCCAAAGCCCTTTTATAGGCCCTGTGCCAAATTAGTGCCATTTCTGCCACCACCATTTATTTTTACACCCTATATACCAACTTGCCTTGTCATCAACATTGGCAGATCTTGGGCACCATGTGGAAATCAAACGAGTTCTTAAGAACTATTATGTTTAAAAAAAACTCCCATTAATGAAAGATTGTCAGTCAACATTTAAAACCCCTTAAATACTTAATCTGTTGCAAAAGTAAACCACTCTCTACATCAAAGGCAGTGAATCCCATGATCTTTTGTAGCTGTTGATCAAATGAACTTGCAGTCCCCCCTTTTCCTGTGCTATAGGCACTTTTTGGAAGCTGTCAAGCAGTGAGAACTCCATTGTGGTAGACCTTCTATTAAAAAAACCCATCGAAACTACAAGTGCCAATTTTCATTTAGCAACTGAGATGAAGCACTGTGGCTTTCATAATTTTATAATTCATTCACAGGATGCATGAATTGCTGTCTGGGTGAGCATTTATTGCCCATCCCTAATTGCCCTGTGGGTAATTAAGCATCAGCAACATTGCTGTGGGTCTGGAGTCACATGGAGGCCAGACCAGGTGAGGATAGCAGCTTCCTTCCCCAAAGGGCATTAGTGAACCAGATAGCTTTTTTTTGATGTGATAATGGGAACTGCAGACGCTGGAGAATCCGAGATAACAAGGTGTGGAGCTGGATGAACACAGCAGGCCAAGCAGCATCTCAGGAGCACAAAAGCTGACGTTTCGGGCCTAGATCCTTTATCCCCCGAAACGTTAGCTTTCGTGCTCCTAACATGCTGCTTGGCCTGCTGTGTTCATCCAGCTCCACATTTTGTTGCCCTGTTTGAATTCCCCCCCGGTGAGAATGGAGTCCGCCGGCAATTGCGGCAAGACTTCCACATCTGGGGTCCAATTGATTTAGTGGCTCAGGCAAAGAATTGCTGTAATGCCACGGAAATGTAATTCAGTGCAAATCCTCTTGTCCAGAAATTAAGAACTCGGGGACACATTTTGAAAGTTACTCCATGTCCTTCACTGCCACGTGCATTCAGCATAAAATACAGTGAAAAGTGTGTACAGTCGCTGTGCGTAAGTGCCATTCACATTAACGTAGTAAAAATAAGAGTCCAAACTTTCCTCCTCTACTGTTACAGCAAGTCGCCACCAGAGTCCCGCTCCAGGCTTCTCAGCTCATACCGTGCTGCCTGAAGTGTGCCCCTGCCCCTCCATTGCTGCCGTCTCCTACCGGTTACCGCGCGTTGCTGCTGCAGGGCCTGCTCCCCCATTTGTTGCTGCGGAGGCTCTCAATCTACACACTGTTGCTGCCGGGGCTCGCTGTTCGCGGTGTTCCGTGGCACGAGGGCTCGCTGCTCTGGGACTTGCCGTTGGCTCCGGTGCTGAGGGGAGAGAAGAAGAAAAGAAATAGAACAAAAGAGTAAAAGTGGAAAGAAACGGGAAAAGAAAGAGCAGAGGAGCTTCAACAGGAGGGTCCCACTCTGCCGCCATCTTGCTCCCTGAATGGGACTTCCCATTTGAGATGACAGATTTTTCGCTTTCGATGGGCTTTGATCGTTGGAATTCCCTTATACAAAGAGTTGTAGAACCTGGGGTATTGAGGTTGAGTGACAGACTTTAAATCTGCAAGGGTCATCAGGAGGGCTGGGGATGGAAAGTGGAGTTAAATTGAGAATAAGAATAGTAATAGGGTAAAGAGGGATTTTATAGAATCCCTACAACATGGGAGCAGGCCATTCAGTTCATCAAGTCCAAAGAGCAGACCCACCCTGTTCCTGTAAGCCAACATTTCCCGTGGCTAACCCACCTGGCCTACACACCATTGGGTTGTGGGAGGAAACCCAGACAGACATGGGGAGCATGTGCAAACTCGCCACAGTTGCTGAAGCATGGAATCGAGCCTGGATCTCTGGTGCTGTAATGCAGCAGTGCTAGCCACTGTGCTGACCTCTTGCAGTGCTGAAGATTCCAAAAAACTGAGATAAAATATGGAAACATTCAACAGATTAGACTGCATGTGTGGAAAGGGCGAGTTTTCTGTGACTAATTTTGTATTGAATTTGCCTGGGTCTTTAATGACATAATTGAAGCTGAGTTTTCGGAACAAGTCATGAACTGGAAAGTAGCATAGAAGACCATAATATGGGAGTCGACCAACATAGCCTATTGCAGGCAATTAGTGTGCATTCAGCTATGAATAACTCAGTGTAATTTATTCTAATAGGCAGACCTTGCTTGACCAACTACTTGGATTTGGAACAGATGCAGAGAGTGTGGTTTAATTTTTCAAAAAAAGTCCTCTTTGAGAATTGATTCATAAGGTAGAATAAGAACAGTAAGAAGGTGTAGGTGGATTGCTTGCAGTGGTGAACGTCACTTGTGAATTGGATCTGGAGAGGGTTCTGCGGTGGATTTTATTGGAGTCATGTTTCTGAACAGCTGTAACAATGTAGGCAGTGAATGATTCTTTTTGATGCTTAGTCAGGAGAAAGGCCACAAGCCTAGTTATTTGCACAAATATTGAAAGTGAAATAGAGAGGAACATGCAGTGAAAGTTTGTCCTCCTCCGGTGAAGAATAACGTGATGAAGGTATTAATGAAGGAAACTATCCTGGCTCTGACTGGATAGAAGAGGGAGAGAAGAGACTTCTTAGTCCAGTGGAGCTCTCTGCTTATGTGACCATTAAGTTTCATACTTATTTGATATTCTTTTACAGGTGCTTCTGTGTACCGTGTCTCTTTGTGGATTGTAGTAGTGTAGTGAAATGTATATAGCAGCAAAAGTGGACTGAGCTTCACCAGAAATTGGCTATTGTTGTCGATTTTGGTAAATTTCAGAGAGAGTTACCCTCCATGAGGTGATGTTTTATCATGTAATCCTCCTATAGTCACTTTCTTGCCTTTGCACCATGCCCTGTTTGGTTCCCAGCTTGTCCCTTTATTCTCCTTGCCACAGCGGGCAAGGTTACCCAACTGCCCTGGACTGGTATCATCTATAAAGACCAACCAAGCAACAGCTGGCAGCCCAGAGCTGCCCTACATGGTTTCTGCTAGGCGTATCAGGCAGAGGGCTCTTGGCACACAGCTTTGTAAATGGGGACCTTGAGGCCACAATGGATCGGTGGGGCTAAAAATGCAATTTCTGCCCACCGAGTGTGCCTTGAGGTGTTTGTGCCAATGTCAGAGGGTTGGAGGAACAACCGACAGGCTGTAGACTTTCACGTGGAGAATTATTGCCACCTATTTTTCTCTGGCAGCTGGGAGGACAGGAAACTGTCCCTTGGTGAGCTGACATGACCATGCGGATATTGATTCCTGTTGGTGTGCCTCTCACCACTCACTAGCCGGAATCTCGTCTCACTGTTCAATACTTTTGTTTTTAAGATTTGGAAAACTTGCCTTTGTTCTTTTGCCCTTGACGTTGTCAATTTCCTCATGGCCCACCTCGCCCTCTCGAATCAGGGCCCTCTCCGAGGCTTACACCATTCGGTATATGGCTAGAGGCTGCCCCCTGCACCCACTGATGTGTCAAGCCTGCCCGCTGCTACAATGACCAGGCTGGAAAGCAGAATTGAATTCACAGCCATTTCAACTAAGTGGGGCAGGATTGAGGGCTGAGTGGTCGTCCAGTTCAGCTATATCTTGCATTCCCGTGTGCCTGTGGCCTCATGTCAGCAAGACTGCCCTCCAGTTTGATTAAGTGAGCCACTCAACCATCAGAATCATTGTGGAATCATCTTCACCCCAGCGACCACAGTGGTTCCAGAGGGTAGCCCATTTACCATCTCCGGAGGGCAACTGAGGCCAGGTAATCAAAGCAGCACATCCTGAGAATGCAAGGTAAATTACGAAGCTTCTATTTTAACCTTATACGTTACAAATCCTGTCTCTTGCTCAGCTTTCCCACCCCTCTTCTGGTTTAAGAGGCTGTTGGAATGCAAATTCATAATGGTAAAATTAAACTTGAAAATTCTGAGTGAAATTGAGGCCAGACGGTTGTGGGACCGCAAGTCTGGAAGCATTTAAATGAAGAATTGTGAATGGAAGAAAAGTAGGAAAGCTAGACTATTCTTGGTTTTAATTTGAGGAGGCAGTGTTGAATCTGTACCTGATGTTCATTAGGGCAACCTCGGCAGTTGGAATCTTAAATCACAAAGAATTTTGAAGCTCTCTTGTAGATACAGCGTTAATATAAAAGGGCGTGAGCTTTAAAAAAATGAAAAATTGCTGAAGATTCAGGCAAACGTGATGGGGTAGAGATTAAAATGAAGTACTTTTCAATACAGTGGGTTATTGGTTAATGCGGTGCTTGACCTTGACCTCAGTGACAAAGTGTCAGTCATCCTATTGTGAATGTTACAAAGCGAGACTGTGCCAAGTGAGACTGAGAGACCTGAGCACATAATGTAAGCTGATACTGCAGTGCTGCACTGACAAGAGTGTGATACTTCGGTGCTAAAGTGGTGTCTTTGGAATGAGACTTTACGCCAGAATATTGTGTGTCACATCAGTTGGCCCCTTTTGAATAGGAGGAAGGAAGTTCTCCCTGGATCTGTGACTAATATTGTTCCCTCAACAGACATCACCAAAATACATAATCTGGACACTGTCATTTTTTCTGTTTCATGGGAGCTCGCTATGAGCAAATTGTCACATTTCTATAACAATAGTTGACTACTCTTCAAAAGCTCTTCATTGACTGTATGCACTTTGTAACACCTTTTGGGTTGTGCACTTCCTTGATTTTATTCCCCAATTTGCCAATGATGTGAAGTTATTTAGAGCACGAATGAGTGGGAAGGAGATGAATTTATTTTCAGAGTGACGACCAAATTGCACAAGCATTTTGTTTTTTATAATGTTCCAAGAGATGTGGGTGTACTCAGCAATGTCAGCCTTGAACTGAGTGGCTTGTTAAGCTATAACGGAGTATTGTTCAGAACTAACCACATCGCTGAGGGTCTCAAGTTGTATGAAGACCAGATCAGGTATGGGTGGCAGATTTTCTTCCCTAAAAAGCATTAGTGAGCTAGAATCGTAGAACCCCCGACAATGTGGAGGCAGGCCATTCCATGAGTCCACACCAACCCTCCATAAAAACATTCCACCCAGACCCATCCCATTCCCTCTCCTTGCAACCTTGCATTTCCCATGGCTAACCCACCTGGCCTGCACACTCTTACATACCAAGGGCGACTTAACAAGGCCAATCCATCTAACCTGCATATCCTTTGACTGGGAGGTACTAGGTGATAGCTACGGTTGTCACTGTGACAACCTTTATATTCTAGATTAATTAATTGAACTGAAATTCCTCCAGTTATTATGGTGAGATTTGAATCCCAGTCCTCAAAGTATTAGCCTAGATCTTTGGATAATTAACCCAGTGACATTAACAGTACCAGAATATCCTTTAGGTTTGAGAGGCAGTAGCTTGATTTTTCTCTGGAATAATGTACAAGGAGTCTGAAAAAGTGAATAGGCACTTACCAAGATTTTTCAGGTAAATTGAAACTGTCTAATTTAAGATGAACTCTAAGAAATGGACTAGACCAAACCAAAATTAGGGATGTGTTATTTGCCTTGTGAAGGGAGTGACATCACTGAAGATCAAGAATAGTTCTGATCTCATGTGAGCGACAGAAAACAATGGAGAAATTAATAAAATACTAATTTTTAAATCCAAGGGGTAGACTCAGACAAAAATGAAGTACGGGTGGGGTGTGGGATTTGTGTGTTGATATATTGCCAGTCCTAGAAAGCATCTATTGGGCCAGTAGAGAGGTTTTGCTGATGTTCAGATCTGAGCTGTCAGCTAAAGAATCAGCCACACACGTTGTCTAGAACTCTTCTGTGGCTCCTTGAAGATGCGGTTGAGTAACATTGCTCACTTGCTGTCCAGTGGGCACTTGCAGATCTGAAAAGTCCCCAGTCTCTCTCTAGTTATCCTGGAAGGGTAAGGTAGTTGAAAACTTTCAGGAATAGGCAAGGCTATCCATTTTGCGATGTTGCAGCCATGGCAGCAACACATGTGGAATTTACCTTGAGTAGGATGCTGCCATTGAGCCAAAAAGACCTTTTGGCTACACCAGAATGCACACAAGTGATGATGTTTAGTGCTTTTGCCTTTGTTGCTCAAACCTTTTGAGTATAGGAGTTGGGATGTTATGTTGAGGAAGTACAAGATGTTGGTGAGGCTGTTTCTGGAATACTGTCCCCCGTTCTGGTCACCCTCCTGTAGGATGGACGTTATTAAGTTGAAGAGGGTTCAGAAAAGATTTACCAGGATGTTGCTGGGAATGCAGGTTTTGAGTTACAAGGAGAAGCGGGGACTTTTTCCACTGAGGGCTGACCTTATAGAGGTTCACAAAAACAAGACAGCCGTGAATGAGATGAATAGCAAAGGTCTTTTCCCAAGTGTGGGAAAGTCAAGTGAGGGGAGAAGGATTTTAAGAAAGATATGAAGGGCAATTTTTTTTACACAGAGAGTGGTTCATCTGTGGAATGAATGACCAGATGAAGTAGTGGATGCGGGTACTGTTACAACATTTAAAAGACATTTGGATGAGTACATGAATAAGAAATGTTTGGAGGGATATGAGGCAAGCACAGGCAGGTGGGACTAGCTTAGTTGGGATTATGGTCAACATGCACAAAATTAGACAGAAGGGTCTGTTTCTCCGCTGCATGACTCTATAACTCTATGTGGTTTATGAATTTCAGTGCCAGACATGTAAGATGTACATTTTAACATCAGATGGATTGGAATAAATGGCACGTTCCTTTTTCTGGTTGCAATAGTCAGAATACTGTCTGCACTCAACTGGTCTGTTCTTGCAAAACTTGGAACATAATGTCTAACGTTCAATGTGATTCTGTAATCAATCCTGAGTAAACGATATACCAAAAACTAACTTAAGATTTTTGGACATTCAGTGTGGCCCACTGAGGTTTGCTTGAAGATTTATATATTCATACACAGGAACCTGTCTGGGCATTGTGCCTTTTTGGAATTAAACAATAGTTCCCTGGCGCATTCTCCATGGCCACATCTCAATTAATTGGACTCGACTGGCCAACTAATCAACACCTTTTCTCATACAGTATAAGTTGCTGTTGCCTTTTCAAATTTAGCATTCTTCTGTCTGTCCTGATGCGTGCAAGTGAGATCACTTTAAAAATATGTCTCTTTTTATAGTGATATCAGAGATGCTTCAGAAACATAGTGTTATTTTCACACCAGTCTTGAAGTTAATGCAACAGTGTTGTAAGTGAAGTAAGGAAGTCATTTTTCTTGGAAAAAGAAAATGCGTTTTCTTTGGAGTGGATGTTTGAGGAACTGTTGGTTTAGTGTGCATTTGAAAGGGAGCTGTGGCACGTGTCGTGAATGGGAATTGCAGGGACATTAATAGGATTATGTAACCTACTTTCAGATGAAATACGGAAAGGAATTCCATCCTTTTGGACAGAGATTTCTATGACCCAAAATACAGACAGAGCTCCAAATTCAATCGGGTCCATCCTGTATTCCAGCATAAAATTGACTGGAAATCTTACAATAATCTTATATGTAGAATTCCAGCAAGGGTCACCCATATTCTAAAATGCAGCACACTCAATACTCTTTACGCGTCAATGCACTAAGTGCTGTCAGTTTCAATTAGTTCCAGCTCCTGGTGTAAAACCCACTAGAAACACCAAGTCGAGCTTCCCTTGTGATTAAACCCTTTCAATAATGAATATCAGTTGTCTTTCAGCAGTGCACTTCTAGACCTCACAAGAAGCTATAGAGGAAGTGTAGCTAATCTTGCTTCCTCTTTTAATGTGAAAATGGGGCACTGATGCAGGCAACCTGAGAGGAGAGTCAACTTGAAATGTAGACAGTAATGCAGTACTGTCATGGACCAGCACCTTTTGATTCGCCGTGGTATTGATTACAGATGCAATTCACTCTGAATAGAGCCTGGTCTGACAAAAGTGAAAGGAGTCGAGAGACAGTAGACCACTCAGATATAGATTATTTATTTCTATTTTTAGAATGGTTGAATGTGCTAACCAATTCACTCCCCCAACTCTTCATTTAGTTGGGCAATTGACCTTTTTATCGTGTGTTTGATATGGAAGAGAAACCAAGGCAGACTGGTCCTTGTGGAAGTGTCTAGTACCATAGGTTCTAATCTCAAAATATTGGGCTGCCCATTTAAAACCAAGGTGAGGTGGAGTAAGGGTGACATTGTGGCTCAGAAGAGGGGTCTCAACCCTAAACACCAGTTTTCCTGCCCCTCTGATGCTGCCTGGCCTTTGGTTCCTCCAGCTCCACACTGTGTTATTCATGACTTCAGCAGCAGCAGTTCTTATTATCTCTGGGTGAGTTATAACCCCACTACAAAGCCTGTTCTCGGAATGCCCACCTTGAACAAGTTATTGTCCTCCCTCCAGAAAGACCTCAGTGGATCTCTCTCCCACTGCAACTCTCAGGTAATCTCTTTGGTTCTGAAACTGCTCGACCACAATTTAAAGCAAACCAGGTATGACAGACACATTGCCTTTCTCAGTACTTGCCTACAGAACCGGAACATCCTAAATGGACTGTAATCTATATTCAGGCCATCCCACTTTAGCCCTGACTGCGACAACTGCTACATACAAAACATTCAGATCCTACAAAAACATTTTTCTCTGCAGTTCCTCAAGCAATTTCTGAAGAAGGATCCGGACCCGAAATGTTAGCTTTCCTGCTCCTCAAATGCTGTCTGGCCTGCTGTGTTCCTCCACTCCACACTGTGTTATCTCTGACTCCAGCATTGGCAGTTCTTACAATCTCATGGTGGCTCAGTGGTTAGCACTGCTGCCTCATTGTACCAGGGACATGGGTTTGATTCTACCCTGTTTGCACATTCTCCCTGTGTCTGTGTGGGTTTTCCTTTGAGTGCTCTGGTTTCCTCCCACAGTCCAAAGATGTGCAGGTTATCTGGATTAGCTATTGGAAATGCAAGGCCACAGGGATAGAATAGGGGGCTGGATCTGGTTGGGATGCTGCTTGGAGGGTCATTGTGGGTCTGATGGGCTGAATGGCCTGCTTCCACACTAGGAGTTCTATGACTTTCTCCTGAGGGTAGTGACTCTAGAATTTTTTGCCGCAGATTGCTAGAGAGGTTGGATCAAGAAGAATATTCACGAGATAGATTTTTAATCAGCAAAGGAATTGAGGGGACTGGAAAGTGGTGTTGAGGATTATCAGATCAGCTGTGATCTCATGAATGGCAGAGCAGACTCAATGGGCTGAATGGCCTATTTCTGCTCCTACATCATGTGGTCTTATTCATCGCCCTTGGTCCTGCATCCATTTTATTTTATCTTACCTTAATTTACACTCTCCCTGAAGGTACTGACCCATTTTCTTCATCTTGACTCTCACATATGTGTGGCAGGTCTCCTATTGGAACTCTTAATCTATAAGGAAGGCTTAATCTATGATTTATCTTAATCCACGGTTGTTCCAGTAAGAGGGACATTGTAGATGAGGTCAATACTGCCTTTGCCTGATGTGTGCAACCAGGCCTGTGTGTGGTTTGTATCCACCATTGTTCTCCATCCTGGAAGCCTCTCCACCAGTACATTCCTGAACATGGATCAGGAGCAATGTTGGGTGTTGTCCTGTGTGGGGTTGTATCTACGCCACACTGGAGCATTACAGCAGCCCACAGTCCCATCATGAAAGCCTGTGCCCTTGTACAGCCTTCCCACCTATCTCAATTTATATTAGCACTTGTTGCCAGCCAGAGTCACTGATCCTCCAGTGAATCTCATTCATCCAGCAACATCGCACACTCCTAACCACAGTGTCACTTTCACAAAACAAAGAGTCTATATCATAAGGCTTCACAAACGTGGCGGTCGTGGGGATGACCAGGATTCAAGACTCCAACTGTGCCTGCTCTTCAACACCGCTGTCTGAGTGATGAGCAGTGAAATTCCGTCGGTCCGACCATCACTAAATACCCAAGTGAGCATCCTTTCCATTGTATACTGAAGGAGCAGCCGTACTCAATGGGGGGTTATCATGCCATCAGATACAGATCACATTGCTTCATAATGTATTGGAATAAGGAAATACAGGATACATCAATGGTGTACAGTAGAGCCCAGAGGTCTGGATGTAGTAATCCAGTAAAAGTGAGTTCTTTGAGAATTGAAAACAGTTTGAAGATTTGAATTCTGTTTATTTTGAGAGAAAAAAGAAAAATCTGGAAGGAATAAATCTGGCATCTGGACCATGAAACTGTCAGATTGCTGTGAAAGTCTCAACTAGTTCACCCAAGTTCCATTTTAACGATAGAAAACCCACTGCCTTTGCTTGTTCTGGGCTATAAGTGTCGTCACACGCTGGCTTGGGTTGACTCTTGACTGCCCTGTCAAGTGGCCTTAGAGGCTGTCCAATTGTATCAAGTCACTAATGTGCGCTAATAATCAAGAAGGCAGGTCAGTCCCAGTTGCTAACCTCCTGACAGCGAAGGGTTCATTGCTAGGGTGCTGTTGACTGACTGACTGATGATTCTTGTAGTCTATGTGAGGACCACTGTCCGACGCCCTGACTGTGCAACGGGACTGTTGAGTGGGTCAAGTTGCATTAGTCTTGTGACAGAAGGAGTACACCTAATTTGGTGAGGCCCTCGTCCCTGTGAGATGGCGCACCGCTCTTGCATGATAAGTATGCGACATTTAAAACACTGGCGAGTGCTGCAGGATCAGTTACTTGAAATCCTGTTTGAGCTCATCTCAGGCAGGGCATGCAGGCCAATTAAAAACACATTTCCTGGCTTGGCTCCCACCCCTGGTATTGGGTTCGAGTGCGTTCCAGACGCTGATGAATTGAGGTCGATTGTAGTAAGTTCACCCTGAAACTGTTTTGTAAACATGGGAGGCCTTACTTGGGAACGGTTTGTTATGTTTGGATAATTAACCGCAGAGAACCAGATCTTGAATTGCCTACTCTAAGGGCCGAGAACTGCCAGCCTTGACTGTACCTGCAGAGAGAAACCTGTTTAATGTACTCCCTGGGTGAGATTCACATTCTGCGATCTTTTATGAATCACTTGGTTTTATTATATCAGTTAGTATTCCTGGGAAGCCTAGACTCTCTTGCTTAAAGCGGAAACCCTGAGGGAAATCTCCAATGTTTTTAATAGCTGTGCAGCACCGATGTGGGGGCCAGTGCGAGGAAGCTCTGGACGGCATGGGGGTGGTGGATTAGAAAAGGCAAATAGGAGACCAAGATTGATTTGGAGTTGGCAATCAGGCGATGCCGGGGAAGGATAACATGACAACGGGCCTGACGCCAGGCAAAACACCTGCATGTTTCTCCTTTTGGCTTTTCCAGCTGCAGCCACTTCACCCAGGGCTGAGTCGGAGACCACTGTGTTGGGAGCCACTGGTACCAGTATCTCTTGAGGCCAGGCTAAACATAACATTGGAAGTAGTGAGACAAACTATGTTTTGACACTGAAGCAAAAATCTGTGTTTCTAAGTTACTGTTCGCAACTTCCAGATGTTCAAAATAGCTTCACAGCGATGCAGTCCTTTTTGAGCAGTAGCCACTGCTGTCCTGTAGGACATATAGCAGAAAACTTCAATAGAGAATGGGTCAAACCTCAGAAAAGCCTCTTTTTGTTGCTAGGCTCCAGCCTGGAAAGTGTTTCCTTGCTTTTTGTTGGCACATGATCATTTGCGTCTAACCAAAAGAGTAGGTTTTGGTGTCCGTTTGAGAGATTCTCTGAAGAATGGCACCTTGAACAGTGCAATGCTCTCTCAGTATCGGTCTAGAATCTTCGCTCCAAAATCGATCTAGATTTTGTGCTCAACTGTCTGAAGTGGTATGTGATCAAGTGCCCATGGTCACTGTCTCAAAATGGCTGATACCTTGGAGTTGTCTGGATAGATCAATCGAGCTACCTCCTTGTCATGATTCACAGACTACCTTGGAGTTGTCTGGATAGATCAATCGAGCTACCTCCTTGTCATGATTCACAGACGGTTACGTGCCATGGAAGCAACTTTCAGTGTTTTCTCACATGCAGATGTAGCCTTTATAAAGATTCAGTGGGAATTGAACAATTGTGGTTTCAGCTGCAGAAGAAGTTGATGGGATAATTCAGTCTTGCTATAGTTCCTGCTTGGAGACCTGCACTAAATTGGTGTTAAAAATCAGAGCTACACGGTCTGATCTTCAACCTGTCCTTGAACACTGATTTCCAACTCAGGCAAATGGGACTAATCTAGTTTGGGAAACTTGGCTAGCATGGGTGAGATGGACTGAAAGGTCTGTTTCTGTGCTGTATGACTCTATAAGTGTCAAATTGTTATATGTACTTGGGCTGCTTTTGTTTCTGGCTGTGTTACAACCCAGGTTCTCACAAACATCAAGTTCAAAATGCTGGAAGAGGTGAACGAGTCCTGAGGTCACTCTCTGGGCAGAGGGTGTGAGCTATCCCTGCCCCTCAACCCAGAGAAATGGGCGCCATCATGTTTCACTTCATGCTTTTCTCTTAATTGTTTAGGACTGGATTTTGGCCAAATTAGGATTGTAGAGACTTTCAAATTGGAGGCTTCAAAACTCTTCAGGAACTCAGACCAGAAAATGCAGTTAGGACGTACAGTGAAGTATTCCCGTAACTGAACACAGACTGGGGAATTTCACTGGCAATTGGAAAGTGCAATGAATGCCATGCCCCACTTTAATAGTGGATGCAATCTGAGCTTCATTATCTGATTCAGTCTGACCGCTTTTCAGCGTTGCTTGTCATCTTCTTTATGACCCATCATGCGGGCAGGCTTGGTTTCGGTGGATTCCACAGTGGAATGCAAAAACTGGGGATAAGGACTAATTCATTCAGCCCTATCCAATAAAATCCCAGTGAGTCTGCTTGTGGTCTGAACGTCAGACTCAGTCCTGGCCGCCACATTCCTTGACTGCCCTACCGGACAAAGATAGGTCTGATCCAGCTCTGAATATTTTCAATGACCCGGCCTCTGTTGCTTCCCTGGGGAAGAGAATGATGAATGTTGATGACACTGACAGAATAGATTACTGCCTAGTCCCGATCTTCAGTGGGTAGTCCCTAAAAGGATATTGACATTCTGGGTCCTGGATTCAGCCCAGCATAAATAGTGAGATAGAGAAGAGGGTCACGTAAGGTGAATAAAGAACATGACAATGTGCACTATTATGCACACTTGGCAGTTTAAGCTCAGATCACCATCTGCGCACGAGAAAACACCAAAAGCCGTTTTTATAGCATGTAACCATCTGTGAATTGTGACGAGGAGGTAGCTTGCTGGATCTATCCAGGCAACTCCAAGGTATCAGGCAGCAGCAGGAGGAGCTGGGATGTTATCTGTGGTTACCTTGGGGTTTTGTTTTCTAACCTTTGCTGTCAGTTTAATGGAATACTGAGCACCTGTCAGACCTCTGAGGTTATTCAGGTTACATGCTGTGGATCACACTCTCTACATGAGAGTTGAGCACTCTAGATTCCTCCCTGTTCCTTAGATTTCAAGTACTGGAATCGTCAGTGTGAGCCTCCTGTTATCCCTCAATGTCTTATTGGCAGTCATAGAAAAGAGGCCATTCGGCCCATTGAGTCTGCACTAAACCTCAGTATCCCAACTAGATCCAGCCCCAACCCTAGCTTAAAATCCACCTAACCTGCACATTATAGATGATTTAGCATAGCCAACCCCTCTAACCTGCACATCATAAGAATATAGGAGGAAACTGGAGAACCCAGAGGACACCCATGCAGACACGGGGAGAATGTGCAAACTCCACACATTTAGTTGCCTGGCTGGAAATGAACCCAGGTCTCTGGCACTGTGAGGCAGCCATGCTAACCGCTGAGCTGGTGTGCTGCCCTCAAACTAATTACATCTTAATTATACAGAGAACATTTAATTTAAAGCAATAATGCTCACTCCCCTTCCACCTCTAATTTTTTTCTGCAACTTAGTAACTGTTTGTCTTTCCCTGTGACTTCATAGATAATTTCTTGATAAATGACTTTATTCTGAATTTCTGGGCCAGATACCTGGGTCTTCTGGTTTAGGGGCTGGGACACTACTCTGAGCTACGAGACCGCTTTTCAAGTGCTCTCATTTGAATGTGCCGCTACCAGTCCTGAAATGATATGGGTCAGAAGGAGAGCAACAAGTCTGTGAATGACCTACCGAATTCAGGCTATTAGATAGGCATATGAATGATAGTATAAGGTAGGGGTGGAGGTTATTTAGACCTTAGGATTAGGGAATAATTTTGGCGCAACATCATGGGCCGAAGGGCCTGTACTGTGCTGCACTGTTCTATGTTCTATCTCACTCCCTTACCCTTTACTTACATCCCTGCAAATTTTTCCCCTTCAAGTATTCATCTGTTTCTCTTTTTTAAAAGTTACCATTGTGTCTACATCCAACACTTGTTCAGTCAGGGCACTCTACTTCATAACACCTTGCTGATTGTACAAATGTTTCCCTCACAGCACCCAGGTTCATATGCCAGTTCTGTGAAATGTGGGTTCTGTGGTTACTGACCTTGCTTCCAGTGGAAACAGTTTCTTTGTATTGTCTCAAAACCAATGTCCAACACCTCCGCAAAACCTCAATTGCTCAAAGATAAGTAGCACTGGTTTCTCTGGTCTCCACGTGTAACTGAAGTCAAATGCAGTCTTCCCATGAGGTGCACAGAAGTGAAATACCTTGTAAAAAAAATATGTTTGAGATATCATGAATGAGTCCATATGTCTCAGATTTACAACGCACCTTTCAAATGGTGCAGTACATCAGGTTGCATTTTTCATCACGGACAACAGTTCTGTTTTAGTGTGAGCATTATTGCTTTAAAGGTTGTTGAAAAGATTCACAAACAGCAGGGAATAATCCCTCAACATTGAGCTTTCATTGAAGGTTACTCAAAGCACAAACATACCCATCCCACACTTCAGTGTTAACCATTACATCTCTGTATCTATGTATGCCTTACATTTCATATATAAATACATGCTAGAATAAGATTTAAATCCACTATCTTCTGATTTAAAGAGCTGTGCCAAATTGATTCATTGTCTTGAGCAGCATCATTGCACAGATACATTGGGGAACTTGATGGAGTAGTTCACATTCAGACTCTGTCCTTTTCAATCCTGTTCAAAGAAGAGACTCAATCAACCCAAATTAGATTTTAATTTTCTGCATTTAATCTAATGCTCCCTCATCTTCTCACATTCTTCAATCGCTTTTCTCTGCATACATTATATCTTGAATTCCTCCTCATTTACTGTTTCAATGGGTTTCCAAGTTTTTAATTCATTGCATGGCCTCTCTCATAGTTAAGTGCAAGGGCCTAGCCCCATTTTCTTCATTACCCAGTATCATTACATTTCCTTTAATGCCTATCCCTTAACCTTCAAACCTATCATCACAGGAAGCAATTTGGATCAAAGTTCTTCATTAAATTCAAGGCTTCACTTGTGTCACCTCAGACACTTTTCCAAAAATGAATTTCCTTGTTTCCACTTCAATTCCAGAAATCATTTTGGTGCTATCGTCTGGGCTTTCCTAGGCGCATTACTAGCCTTCCAAAGGTTAGATGACAAGAATGACAACTGTACTTCGTCTGGGCAGCATCAGTGGAGAAGTTGCTGTTATACGAGGTTTTCAGAAGCTTCCTGAAAGGCAAAATCTTTGCTTGGCTTTTGAAGACTCCCTTTAAAGGTCCACTTATTTAGTGTTTTAGAAAGGTCTGTACTGATAGAGCTCAAATTAATTCACTTTGTCACTAGAGCATAACTGTTCCCTGGAGCTTTTCCAGCCTTTCATTGCATGTTGCAAATTGCTAACACCAATTGCAACTTGAATTTACAAAGGTCAAATTAACTATTGTCCTTCTGTGGATCTAGACGAAAAGTCTCTCAATTCCAATGTTACATTCCTATGTTGTTGGCAGTGTCTTAGTCGGAGGACCCTGGCTTTTAAGTTAGTAGGTTTTAGGTTCATGTCATTTCAGAAACATGGATGCAAAATCCCAGCTGGTGCTGCCATGGAGCACTGAGAGAGTTCTGCACTGCTGTCGGTGCTGCCATTTCGAACTGAGGTACCGGCCATCTCAGCTGCATAAAGGAGAGCATTTTCCAGCATCTTGGCCAATATTTATCCCTCATTCACAGTCAGTAAAGCACAGATTTGCTTTGGGAACATGCTGTGTGCAAAATGAGTTGTCACGTTTTGTCCGTGGTAGACCCTAGAAGGGCTTTCTTGCTGTAAGGCATTTGGAGAAATTTTCAGGGAAATACATGTGTACAGGTGGCTTCCCCTAAAGCTCTGTTACTTATTGGTCATGTGGACTCTGGATCAGGGCAGAATTCGTTTAAAGCACTCGCATTGCAAAAGGTGCTATGTGAATGCGCGTTTTTCTATGGGAGAGGACTGGACACTCGGCCACACATTCTGTTCTCTTTGTTAATCCAGCCTGCTGTATCTCTGTGTGAGAGAGTTTTGTCTTTTCTTGCAGGGCTTTTTGATAACTGCTCTTATTCACTCAGTGAGAAGGGCTGGATGGTCGGCATTGAGTCAGTGGAACACTCTGGAAGAAGGAATCCCCGTTTCTTCTTCTCGCTCCGGACAGATCGAGCGAGGAACGCCACTGTAGTTTTTGGCCACAAGCGTTACCATGCCAACGACTGGATCCGTCTGGCTGTGGCCTATGATGGCCGGCGGATGATGCTGTACGTCAACGGAGCGAGGGTTGGCACCTCTGGTGGCCAGCTGGGAGATCTGCACAGTTCTTTCATGAGCTCCTGCCGGACATTACTGATAGGTGGGGATAGCTCCCAGGATGGGCACAGTTTCCGTGGTTACCTGGCTAGCTTTGCCCTGTGGAAGACTGCAAAATCTCAAGAAGAGCTGATGCTGAGTTACCGTCAAGGTATTCCCGCGGGAGATCCCACCTTGATCGTGGAGGCAGATTTCTCTAAAATGGAAGACCAGTGGATACCGGATAAGGACAATCACTACCCCATCTCGGAGCAGATGCTCCTTCCACAGCCTAAACTGGTGTCTCCTCTGAACCCTCCGGCTTGTGGCCTGACGGTTTGCGACAACATTAACGTCATTGGAAACTATAACAGTTATTGGCCGCTCCGGGATAAGAAGGTTATCCGCTACCGAGTGGTCAATGTTCATGATGACCAGCGGCGCAATCCCACAGTCTCCAAGGAGCAGATTGAGCTCCAGCACCAGGCCTTGAACAGGGCCTTCGGCAGGTACAACATCACGTGGGAGCTCACCGTCACTGAGGTCCTCAACACCACCCTCCGGAACCGAGTCATCCTGGTCAACTGTGAGAAGAGCAAGATTGGCAACGATCACTGTGACCCTGAGTGCGACCACCCCTTGACAGGGTACGACGGAGGAGACTGCCGATTCCTGGGGAGGTGCTATGTTTGGAAAAGGAGAGATGGGGTCTGCAACATGGAGTGTAACAATATCCTGGATGACTTTGACGATGGCGACTGCTGCGACCCCACAATTACGGATGTGAGGAAAACTTGTTTTGACCCAGACTCTCCAGAAAGGTAGGAATTTGTTTTTGGTTTTATATTCAATCATAGGATGTAGGCTTCTTTGGCTATTCTTGAGGATGTGGTGGACAGCTGTATCCTTGAACTGTTGTAGGGAACACCATGCACTACAATTAGGAAGGGTGTTACTAATGACTGTGCTGTTTAATTGAGAAAGTGTTTCTACGGTGACACTGTACATGCCACTGTTGTTAGTGTTAGCAGTTGCATGATATTTTGCAATGAGCATTTCCAAATGAAGTCTAAATTGTTCTAAACATAGGAGGGCTGAAACTTGGTGTCCCTTTCCGAGAAACACCAATGTGAAACTTGAATTTCTCACACCATCTACTCTTGTGGCCTCCCATATTGATACATCAGAGAAGAAGTGAGCTCCCATCAATTGGCCAGTGCTGGATTTGAACTTGTTTCTTGAAAGGACAGTGTCCTAGTATTCTCAAGCTGTCCTGAGACTCATCAATATCATTAGCTATGGAAGAACAGAACTGCCCTTTCTCTAATGTGTCAAGCTGTGAAGTGTTCAGACAGCTGACGTTTTTGATTAGGATGGGGCCTCAGTGTGATTAACTATCTAGTAAATCTTCTCAATGGAGCTTGCCTACACTGTTTTTAATGGTTCAGTATAATCAGAATTGAGAATCAACCACGGATTTATTTTTTAGCTTCAAAAGTGTTATTTTTATTAGCTTTAAAACAGGTGCTTAGAACCTTGGCGAAGAGCAGGAAATGAAGAGCTTAGAATGATCAAAGTATTCTAATTGTGCAGTCAGAAGGTTAATATTACAGAGTCATGGATTCTGTCTGAATAGTGCCATGTTTGACCCCAAACAGTGCAACGTACCCTTCTCCCCATGTTCCCAAATGGCGTGCTCTCTCTCTCTCTGCCCCCCTCTCTCTCTCTCTCCCCCCCCTCTCCCCCTCCTCTCATTCTCTCTCACTCTCTCATTTTCTTTCTCTCCCTCAATCTCTCACATTTTCTTTCTCTCGCTGTCTCTTTCTCATTCTCTCGCTTTCTTTCATTCTCTTATGCTGTCACATTCTCTCTCTCCACCTCTCCTTCCTTCTTTCTTTCTGTCTCTCATTTTCTCTCTTGATGACTCCTCCTGGACTGTTTGCTGGACTATCACAGTTGATCTTGTAGGTCACGGCACTTACCTGTCTGAAGGACTGTCCATGGGCTATCTTGAGAACTGTATCCAGACTCTGCCATGTCTGCCCCCTCAGGCCGTTGCCCTGTAGCACCACAGTGAAGAAATGCGGGAGAATTAATGCCAGGATCCAGACTGACAGATGCTCCGAACCCCATTTGGGAAGCCAATTATCTCCTCCTTTGCCCATTGCTGTTTGTGAGAACTTGCTGTGCACAGATTGGCAGTGCATTGTGAGGCCTGGTATTTGTGTTGCGTTCTGCTGTGGGACTTGAACCCAGAACATGCTTACTGTGAGGTGATACTGCCACCTCCTGTTTTACAGGTAGGAACTATTCCAACCTGTTGATGCACAACTGTTTTAACAAGGGCAATACCTTGTATCACCACTTTATCATCAGTGATTGTTGCAAACCAACTAAAACAATTAAAATTGTTTTTGCAAGAAACTGCCATGTATCCTTGAGTGAAACCTCCAATACTGCCACTAGAAAAATGTTAAAGCAGAATTGCTAAGTTATGTACATTATAATATCATATTTGTATTTAATTGTTTTTGTTTTTGTCAGTATTTTAATTGTTGGGACTTGTTTTCCATTTCACTGACGTTCCTGTAATTTGATGGGAAAGATTGGAGGTGTTTCCCCTACCCTGTCTTTTCCCCCTTCTACAGATGTTGGATGGCTGCAGAGATCAGCTGCTGGGGGCTGCCTGTTGAGTGTCAGTGGCCAAGCAGAGTATCAGGATAGTGGGAGGATGACCAATGAAGACTCCGGCCTTCCTTGTGGGCTTGCCCCTTTGCTGCAGTCTCCACATTGTAAAGGCCAATTAAAAACCTATTATTCCAGGTCTGGTCCAGCTTCTTAATCCTTCCCCACAACCCCTACCCCACCCCACCTTTACCTTTTCATTGTGGGGAATATTTGTACCTTTCCCTGGTGGGGGCTTTCAGATGTAGTCAAGGCCCTGAGAGCGAGTTTGTGGTACAGGCTCAGCTGACATCGGAAGGACATTTTGTTTAGCTGAGGAGCTTGGAATTGGGAAGGGTCTGCTTCTGGTCTTCATTCCAGGTCAAATGGTTAATTTGTAAGAGACCACTCTCCACCCCCGCTACCCAGCACTATCCCCTCCTCTCCTGGCCATTGGGCAAGGTGGATTTGAATCGGTTGCAAGGAATTGAGTTTTTTTAACAATGTCACCCCTTATTATCAGTGGTTGTTGAAAAATGTCAACACATTGAGAAATGTTAATTCACTGATTCTGAACTCAATGTGCCCTGTGATTTGGGCTGTATTAAATGGTTTTCCTTTGAAGAGGAATGATTTGAGGGAGGCTCAGTCCCGTTCTTGTGACAGAGGAGACAGCAAACTCAGCTGTTGAAACGGGCACAACCACATTGCGATTTTAACTTTGGTTGACATGGAGACATGTGGGCTGCCCTAATAAAGTAAAAAATAAACAAAAGAACTGCAGACGCCTGAAATCTGGAAGTAGAAATTGCTGGAAAAGCTCACCAGGTTGGACAGCATCCGTGAATGGAAATCAAAGTTAACATTTTGGGTCCAGTCACTCTGAAGTTCTGAAGAAGAGTCACTGGACCCAAAACATTAACTCTGCTTTCATTCCACAAATTCTGCCAGATCTGCTGAGATTTTCCAGCAATTTTTGTTTTTGTTTCACTAATAAAATGTCGCATTATTTGGAGTTCCCATTTTTCTGGCACCTGTTTTAGTGACTTAGGTTGTGCTTTAATGGTATTATATAGATGTCAGGATCCCCTGCTTTCATGAACTGTAAATTCATCATTATACTCATTTCATCTTGATATATGACATGGCTGTAGTTATAACTTGTCATAATAATTCACTGTTACGTTGATATTTCTGAGCTGTACCGAGTAAAATAACCTCTCGATACAGATATTGCTGTTTATTTTTTTTGAACAATTGGCCAATTGTGAGTTGGTGAGGAATCAATGATAAATATTGGGCATTTTAAAACTACATGCCTTCTGCTTGATGATAAAATAACACTCCCAGCTATGCAAAGAAATACAAATAAAATGCAGAGAACTTTTGAAGGCATTGTGATTGTTTAACCAGATTTACAATGCAAGAGAAAACAGGTGATTTGCTTAATATAGAATCGTGGAGCAGAACCATTTGTGCTTATACATGAAACGTGGGAGTCATTTTGGGCAGAGCAAGTTCCCACATGCAGTAGTATAGGAATGATTCACTAATCTGTCTCTGAAATATTGATTAAAGGGTAGATATTGGCCACCAAGAAGCTCCTCCTTCACTCACCTTCCAAATAGAAACACTGGATCTTTGAAGCAGATAAGAAGATGAGCCTTCGGTTCAAAGCCTTTTCCAAACGGAAGCATCCGCAGCACCGTGATATGGTGATGTCGCTGTACTGCTGAAAGCCTCACTATCTAGATTGCTACGCCTGCCAAAAAATAATTGGAGCATTCTTGGCATTTTGCTCAGTTCTGAAGGCAGGGACCCAACTGATTTTATTTACCGTCTTTTCATTAAAGTCACTGGAGCTGGCCATGGTGCTGATTAAGTGATCAAACAGACGGGCCGCATTCTTGCTCAGAAACGCCGCGGTCCTTGCACTCGAAGCCCTCTGGCAGTGATCAAGTCAGTCAAAGCAAGATGTGTGATCACTTCCGACAAATGAACAGGAGATTTTGTTTGTTAAGGCCGTCTCTTTGTCTGAGCTATTAAGAAACAGGGAGCAATAAACATTTTACCAGCAATCCAGAATTGTTTCAAATTGGGCTCAATGAAAGGCAAGATCCTTTTGATTGCCTTCAGGTCTTCTATGCTATCATTAAGAAAAGAGAGAACTTAAATGATATTGTGTCTTTATCATATCAGAATGTCCCAACGTGTTTAACAACCAATTAATTTATCTTGAATTCTCACCTTGTAATGTAGGAAACCCCACAGTTACACAGCAATGGCCCACAAACAGCAAAATAATAAGTTGCCAGGTCGTCTGTTTAAATAGTGTTGGTTGAAAGATAACTATTGAAAGATGCCGCAGGGAGAACCACCCTGCTCTTCATGAGAGGTCTCAAATCTCCCCAGAAAGGTGACAGCTGCGATCCTTCAGTGTAGAGTACACCCTTAGATTTTGTGTCTCTCTCTGTAGCAGGAACTGTATCTATGACCTACGGACGCAGGGGTGAAGGGTGTGACCACCTGAGCTGATTAAAATAGTAAATTTGAGGTCAGGCTGACTAAACTGATTTCCCTGTCAGCTTTCCCCAGTTGCCTGGCTCAGGCACAATTTGTTTGTTACAAGTTAAAAATAAGCACAGATTTTAAGGTTGCTGCTAGGCTGAACCTACACTGGTTTGCCAACGGAACAGTGTAGTGCCAAATCATTTCTTTATCCCCATCATGACGTTGTTAATTTTCTTGCATCCAAAGTTTAATCAGTACCACGTCCACTGGCGGTTGGGCTAATGACTACACTACGTGCTGTATAGATCAGGCATGATCAGTAGAGAGATTAAAAGAAATAATGTTTCGGACTGGTGGCCTTTCACCATTGACCTGTGAGATCAGTTTGCGTTGCTGTTTCAGCTTTTGAACATCTGCAGTCATTCGCTTTGGTTTTGCTTTTTGGGGGCGAGTTTGTTTTTCTGTTGTCATATTTAATCACGCCTAAGAGCTATGTGAAGTGGAAAGCCCAGGTCTTCTATTTTATCAAAGCTCCTGTAAACATGACCCAAATCCCTACATATTTCCTCCCTTTCCTTTCCTGGAGAACTATGGGGTTATGTCCCATTTGGCTTGGGTCTCCCAAAGATATGTAAGCTTTGACATTTCATGGGACTATCTCCATCTTCCTCCATAACTCCAGGAGACTGGTGGAACATCAGTGGTGGAAGGTGGCTTAAAGTGGCCACTTTCATTCTTTCTCTGCTGAAAGACCAAGAGGACTTTAATGCTGAATTAGTTGATGAGATGAATTTTCAACATTTCTGCTGAAATCCTTCCTGGAAAGGAACAGAGTAGTCTGATTACATAAATGGGTCTTTTCTTATTCTCCTTGTACAGTACACCCTTACCCAGCTTTCATGCCATACCAAATTCTTATCATTTTTGAGTCATAGAGTTATGGAGCACAGAAACAGACTCTTCAGTCCAACACATTCAGTTCTTTTCCCTCCTGCACCCAGCTAATGTCAGCTCCTGAATGGAATAGGATTCTGTGCACATCTATTACCTTGAGTACTGGACTTGAGGCTGCGCTTACAAATTGGTCCACCTGGGGAGCCATCCTACATTAGTTGCTTTAGAAGAATAGATGAGTTGGGGCAAAACATTGAAGGAAATACAAGCAATTCCCTATATCTTTTGTGGCTGAGACATACTAACACTAAAACTAAGGAGCAGTAATTCAGCAGAGCCAAGAAACCAAAGACAGAAACCATTTCAATATTGGACTATAATAAAATGTGAGGCTGGATGAACACAGCAGGCCAAGCAGCATCTCAGGAGCACAAAAGCTGACGTTTCGGGCCTAGACCCTTCATCAGAGAGGGGGATGGGGTGAGGGTTCTGGAATAATAATTTTATTCCAGAACCCTCACCCCATCCCCCTCTCTGATGAAGGGTCTAGGCCCGAAACGTCAGCTTTTGTGCTCCTGAGATGCTGCTTGGCCTGCTGTGTTCATCCAGCCTCACATTTTATTATCTTGGATTCTCCAGCATCTGCAGTTCCCATTATCTCTCTCTCAATATTGGACTAGTATGGTCCAGCTTGTGGAGAATCAACATCAACATAGAATTCCAGAGCTTACCTCCATGACACAAGATTTACGTGGGATACAGATGCACATCTTTTTTGCTTATTCTTTCATGGGATGCAGGAATTTTTGACAAAACTGGCATTCATTACCTCCCTAATTGCCTGTGATTGGAGAGACTGCCTCAGCCATTTCAGAGGGCAGTTAAGAATCAATCAGGTTGCTGTAAATCTGGAGTCACACACATAGATTAGATCAGATAAGGGCTTCCCTAAAGGATATGGAGCTGATAGTTTGGTGGTCACCATTTCTGAGATTATCTTTGGGGGGCTGTCATGGTGAGATTTGTGAGCATTAACCTTGGGATTAACAGCCCAGTGATCTTACCACAGAATCACCATGTCCCACATTTATCACTCAAAGAATCCAAGGAGAAGTTTGTCTCTACAGTATCGCTGTCTGAATGGGCTCTTAAAATGCCACCAGCGGAGAAAACGTTCAAATTCTGCACTTTCAAAGTGACCTTTGAATTTACTTATGGCTTCACTGCTCCCTGTCTGTATAATGTTCCACATGTATACAACCTCTGATTCTGACCCCTAGGGATGCCCAGATTTCTTCAATCCATTTGTGGCCATACCCTGAGTTACTTGCAATGTGATTTCTGGTATTCCCTCCCTAAATCTCTCCTTCTCACTGTCTCCTCTTGGATTCTCTTGAAAATCTATGTCTAAGCTCTTGGCCATCCATATTAATATCTTTCTGGGTGTGCTGCTGTCAAATGATTTTTATTTGATAATGTTCCTCTTGAAATGCCTTGAGAGGCTTTTCTAAGTTAAAGATGATGTGTAAATACACGTTGTTCTTGTTCTCGGTCGAAAATTCTGTCTTGTACCAGCGTTGGATTCTACAGAAGCTGGTCACCCTCTACTCCTTGAGCATTGGAGATAAAATGATCACGTTGGGATTTTAAGTCAGCTGACCTTGTGCTGATTCTGATATAATCTGTAGTGATCAGAGGATGCTCAGTTTTCAGTTATTGAAAGGAAGAAGCCTGCATTACTTTTCTGCTCTCCATTCCCAAAATCTCTGAGACACAGCTGTTGTGGTTTTGGGATGGTGTCAAGCTTCTTGAGTATTATTGGAGCTGTCCCGTTCTAGCCAAGTGAGGAATGTTCCATCACACCGCTGACTTCTGCCTTGTAGACGGTGGACAGGTTTTAGGGAGTCAGGAGGTGAGTTCCTCGCTACAGTATCTCTAGCCTCTGACCTGCTGTTGTAATCACAGTATTTACTTGGCTGGTCTATTTCGGCTTCTGGTCAACGGTAATCCCTAGGATGTTGATAGTGGAGGATTCGGTGATGGTAATGCCATTAAATGTCATGGGCGATAGATTAATTCATTTCTTGGCGTTAGTCATTTTTTGCCACTTGTGTAACACGTGTATCTGTCCAGAGTTTGACATTTTCCAGATCTTGTTGCATTTGATCATGGACTGCTTCAGTATACAAGGAGTCAAGAGTGGTGCTGAACATTATACAATCATCAGTAAATCCCACTTCTGACCTTATGATGGAGGGAAGGCCACTGCTGAAGCAGCTGAAGATGGTTGGGCCTCGGACACCACCCTGAGGAATGTTCTGGATGACTGACCTCCAGCAACTACCACCCTGTTCCTTTATGCTAGACACAATTCCATCCAGCAAAAAGTTTTCCCTGTTTCCTAGTGACTTTAGCTTTGTGAGGATTTCTTCATGCCATGTGCAGTAGCTATTGCCTCACCTCTGGAATTCTGTTCTTTTGCCCATGTTTGGACCAAGGCTATAATGAGGTTCGGAGCTGAATGACCCTGGCTGAACCCAAACTGGGCATCATCGGCAGGCTATTGATGAGCAAGTTCCATTTCTGTCCACCCATAGGTCCTGTTGAGCAAGGGCTGCTTCCAGGCCAGCATCCCATTTTCAAACATTTACACTTCCCATTACCACCACACCTAGTTATTATTTTCATGAGAGCATAAGAACATAACATAAGAACTAGGAGCTGGAGTAGGCCATTCAGCCCTTCGAGCCTGCTCTGGCATTCAATTAGATCATTGCTGCCACCATTTTGTGGACTCAAATCCATTTACCCGTGTTCTCACAGTAACCTTTAATTCCTTTATTGTTCAAAAAAAAATCTGCCTTGGCTTTAAAAACGTTTACTGAATAGCATCAGCTACTTCACTGGGCAAGGAATTCCATAGATTAACAACCCTCTGAGTGAAGAAGTTCCTTCTCAATTCAAGTTCCTTCTCAAATCTCTCTCTCAGCTTATCAGTAGTCTCTTCGTTTGCCCATCTCTCTATCTCTCTCTTTTTTTCTCTCTCTCTCTCTCTCTCTCTCTCTGTGTGTATGTGTTTGCATTGCAGCACCTGTTGGTACTTTGATGATTGAGAAGTAGACTAGTGGTGCGGTAATTGGTTGTGTTGGATTTTTCCTGCTTTTTGTGCACAAGATAAACCCGGACAGTTTTGCGCATTGTCAGGTAGATGCTTATTGCTATTGCTGGTGAAATGGTTTCTCCTGCCACTTGATCGTCACAAATGATCAACCAGAATGCAGGACGGTGCTGAGTGTCCAAAAGAAGGTATTTTTTCAAATCACTGCCAACAGAAAGACATGAGCTGGGTGTTTAGTAGGTTTAAAATGTCAAAGTGAGGTGACTAATAGAAAATGGGGGATCTCTTAGTGACATGAAATGAGCTCAATTAAAGCAGAATAACACTTTGCAACAGTGTGATAAATAATTGAAGGTGCCCTCATTAATGTCAGTCCGTCACTTGGTTCTTTGAAGAGAGCTGTTTCTGGTGATGAAATGTGTTGATGATTATAGGACTAATTATAATGAGGTGGAGAATGATTCACCCCTATTGGGATTATCATATAAAAATAAAACATCATGTATGTCCTGATTCCATTTTGATTTAGTCCCCAGGGTAGTAGAGTCCAAAACTAGAGGGCATAGGTTCAAGGTGAGAGGGGTAAGATTTAAAAGGGCCTAAGGGGCAGAGGGTGGTGCATGAATAGAATGAGCTGCCAGAGGAAGTGGTGGAGGATGGTACAAGAACAGCACTTAAAAGGCATCTGGATGGGTATATGTATAGGAGGGGTTTAGAGGGATATGGGTCAAATGCTGGCAAATAAGACCAGATTAGTTTAGGATATTTGGTCAACATGAACCATGTGGACTGAAGGGTTTTTTTCCGTGCTACACAGCTTGATGAAATTATGACTCTAGTCCCTCCCTTATTCTCCACCCTTTCCTTTCCTTGCTGTGGCACTGCCCCTACCTAATTACTCCAAGATTCAATTTTTAAAATGCGTGATTTGGCGGAGGACTTTCAAAAAAAATCATGTGTCTGAGGTAGTAAGCATTAAAATTCCTTGGCCCAGTTCTTCCTGACATTTTGTGAGTTACACACCCTACGTTCCTGACCCAGTTAAGGGTCTGCACATTCAGTCCACCTCCTGAGGTAGCTATGCAAAGGTTACCACTGTCTCTCTTGCTAAAGTATGCCCCTCAAACCTCTGATTATTGTGTTTGTGGCCTGTGACATTACACAGCCTGCTGCTGAACCAGTCACTACTATTGCACTGAACTTGAGATTGAGTCAATTATGTGTATAACCATTTGCACACACAACACACATTAACAGTATACGCAGCATGACTCAAACATAATGATTTCCGTTTTGGTAATGAGTCACGCTTGTTCCAGAGACACGCACGTGCAAGCACTCATAACTTTAGAATACCTTTGGAAATTATTGAACTTTACTGGGAGCCAAGTCAAGTTCAGATTCTTCCTCCATATCTGAGCAAACATAGGCACTAAAAGGCGAAGCAGTAGCTGGGTATCTGCACGGTTTGATTAAACAAATGCAGAAAAGGGGATTTTTGCACTGGTAAACCACTGCCTCTTAGGCATACAGCAAGTAGCAAAGGAGTAGACTTAAAAAGTAAACCATTTTAAATTCATCGTTTACATCTAAAGTGCAGGCTCACCATTGATCTAAAAATGTGCAGACACTAGTAAATACAGATCGGCCACTTGTTCTATTACAGTACAAGGCCTTGCCAATGAGACACACATAGCCTTTTCCAATATACACATGCACGGACATACCTGATCTGTTCAGACCAGGATGGAGCCTTTACACAGTGGTAAGTGATTTACTTTGGAGGAGAGGTTATGCAAACAAGCCTTTAATAGTTTTCAAAATTCTAAACATTTTATCTCTTGCCAAGTACAACTGCGCTACAACCAAAACATATGAGCAATAAACTGGGGATTTAAACGTCCTTGTGCAGATCTCCACTTGACAGCCCTCCAAATACAGAAGCAATTAACTATGCTGCAGATTGGAAGGAGGTTTGAGAAAACTGTGTTTGTGCAGGTGATGAAATGTTTTGTTTGCCGTGTTTTTCAAAATATATTTTTACTGCTAATTTCCTTTGTGTGCCCTGAGTTCCTCACTTGGGAACTTGTAGTTTCGGAAGAGTCTGGTGTTTCAGTTTATTAATCTCGGCAGCTCAAACTGGAAGGAGGGTGCTGGTAAATAAATCCCATCTCCATCTCCTCATCAGTGGTCACTCAGGGGACCCTGAGGCTGAGCATTTTACACTGACCTCACCTGAAAAGGGAAGCTGCACTCTAAAGGAGTTATCACTGGCATAATTTTTAACCAACCCCAAAATTGTGGATTCTCCATGTGTTCCTTTGTAACCGCTTCCTGTAATCTATTGACAATTAAGCCCCAAGCTCAGCAGTGCCTAACCATGAGGTTTTTACTTGCTCGCTGACCTGACTGGTTATCGTTCTGGATGCTTCATCACCATGCTAGCTAATGTCATCAGTGCAGCCTCTGAAGAAGCGATGTTTTACTACAGATCATAGAAATTCCAAGTGGAGTAGAATAACATAGTTTCATCAGAGGCCGAACTCATGATGTTACCTAGCGTGGTGTTGAAATGTGTGCCCAATAACCAGCCAGCTCGGCAAGTAAGCCAGTAACATCATCCACAACCTGAGCTACAAATCTTTGCAAGAACCTTAAAAGTGCTTAACCAATGTTACTTGATGTTGTCTTTACGGACTCCTCACCAATGTGCCAGGCAGTCATTTTTCATTCTTTTGTATGGTGTCTTAATAGCTGGAACAGGTCGAGTAATGGAAGTTCCTGTAAGATGATGGCTGAGGAGGCAGAATGGGGGCAATTTAGCATGTCACGGCTGCTACACTTTAAAAGACAACAGTGCTTTCCAGTATTCTGTTCTCTTAAATTTTGTTTGCTGCACCAATCCAGTATTCCAGAAGCTGTTGTTTCATTGTTCTGTGTGTTGGAGTTTCCACCGATCAAACGCTGCTACTTTGTCACATTGACCACTGTTTACGTGTTGATTGGTTTGTGCAGTTGTGGGGGCAGCTTAGCCTCGTCCAACTCTATCTACTAGCTGACTGGTCACCACGTTGTCAGGTCTGTTTCCAAGCAGGAACCAGAGTCCAAATTCAGGATGTGAGATTGTCCCTCTTCGGCCTAGTGGCGTTGAAATCTGTTGTAGGTGTCCTGTCGTCACTGTGGTTGAGGTCAGTTCACCTCGTACACACTAGAGATCAAACATGGCACCTTGTAGATACGTTTCTGCCAGTCGCTAGCAAACCATACAGTCTTTCAACCTTCCCACCCCTCACCCAACCCTGTTCAGAAGATCATGCTCCTCAATGTTTGTTGTTGTTGAATGCTGTTTCGGTTCTTTGTCGAGATTGCTTATTTTCCGCTTGGCTCATTTGAACTGGTCTGGTTCACTAATTTCCTTTAGAGAAGGCAACTGCCATCTTTACCTAGCTTGGCCTTCGTGTGACTCCAGACCCACAGCAGTGTAGTTGGCTCTCAACTGCTCTCTGTGCAATTAGGGATGGACAATGAATGGCCAGCAATGTCCACATCCTGTGAATGAATTTGAAAAAAATTTTGTTGAAGACTGCAACTAAATTATTTCTCTCCCCTTCGCTCCCATCAAAAAAGCCAGATGTTCACTGTCGATTTAAGTTTGCCACTGAAATTCCTTGCCGGTGACTTTTGTCACCTGCTTAGGGGCAAGGAAAAGGGGAGAGTTTACACAATGCTCAAACCCTGTAGCGCGGAACAGCAAGGCCTACTGCCAAAGTACAGTGTTTTCGGTAGGTAAGGTGAAAAGAAAGTGTGGCCAACGCTGGGGAGCTGAAGTTAAAAAATCGTCATAAAGGAGAATGGTATTGGACTCCACAACCTCAGCCCTCTTCGTCTGTCAACAGATGTGGCCAGACCTGGTGAGTTACACTAGCACATCAGCATCTAGGAATTCCCAGAGGCTGGCAGTGGAATGAGGGGCGCAGAAATGAGCAGACATTTCAAAATCACTTGGTGTTGACAGTGCAGTGTGTCTGGGAATACCACTTCCAGCACTGTTAATTGAGTCATGGAGGAGTGGAGGTGAGGCACAGTTGCCAGAGACTGTGTTTACGATCCGCCAACACTCCAGCAATGTGGATTTAAAGCAGCAATGTGCCACATGAATAGTCATTCAGAACAACTTCCTCACTTGTTTTAAGATCTGATGGCACAATGCTTGCCCTTTTCCTCTCAGCTGGATGATGTGGTCACGATTATGGAATTAACGCTCACCTCATGCTTGAGGCTCCCTCCACATCCCCTCCCAGAAACAACAATATTCCCCTTTTTTAGACTGATTCTTCCACCCACCGTTTCCCAGTTTCCTGTTTTGGTAGTTGATCGCTTTCACTTTACTGTTTGAGTCTGGGCAGATAGTCATAGGTTCCCTAGAGTGTGGAAGCAGGCCTTTTGGCCCATTGAGTCCACACTGACCCTTTGAAGAGCATCTCACCCAGAACCACCCCTTCATCCTATCACTACATTCCTCATGGCTAATCCACCCAGCCTGCACATCCCTGAACACTAAGGGCAACTTTTAACATGATTCAGCCAGATTCAGTGCTAGTCACTTGTGTTTGCAAATGAAGGAGTCTCCAGGTGGGACTAGTGATCCAGAGGCCCAGCTGACTTTAACCTGAAGGGTCCAAAGGCCAACTTCAACAATCTTCCAGGATGCTGCCTGGATTAGAGGGCATGAGCTATAAGGAGAAGCTAGACAAAGCCTGTTTTCTCTGGAGTGGGGGATACTGAGGGGAGACTTCATAGAAGCCTTCAAAACTATGAGATGCATAAATAGGGTTGGCAGTCAGAATCTTTTTTTCCCCGAGAGTTGAAATGTCTAATACGAAGGTTTGGGGGCGAAGTGTGCATTAAAGGTGAAGGTGGAGGGGGAAGCTCAAAGGAGATGTTGGGGTAAGTTTTTTACACAGTGGAGTAGGAGTCTGGAACACACTGCTGGTGTGGTGGTGAAGGTGGATATGATAGGAGTGTTTAGAGACTTTTAGGTAAGTACTTGAATATGCAAAGAATGGAGGGATACGGATGAAGGGCATGACATCATTGGCCGAAGGGTCTGTTCCTGAGCCTGTGCTTGTGCCTGTGCCTGTGCTGTATAGTTCTGTGTTTGTTCTATCCTTGTCCAAACCAGCACTCGGCCATGACGTTCACCAGATGTTTTGTCATTCTGTGGGCAGAGGGGAGTGGGTAGGAATGTGCAGGGGGTGTGTGATGTTGGATCAGCCTTCAAGGGGCAACTGGGGAAAGTCAACTGTTCATTTTTCGTGCTGTAGTCCACCATCCCTCAGTTCCATATCATAACCCTGGCTACATAAATTTGTTGGCTGTCCATCCTTGCGTGCGTGTGCGTGTGTGTGTGCGTGTGCGTGTATGTGTGTTGCTTAGTATAGCCACAGACAGTCTGAGACAGTTTAAGTTTGATTGTGGTTTTTATGGGAGCTCATAAGTAAGTAACAAGGTGACACTTTTTCTCCGTCTATCATTACCCCACTACAAAGGTGAAATCTGCCGTTTCAATGTGACCAAAATTACCGCCACTGATACCGAGCTGAGCAGGGCCTTGTGCTGTAAGCTCTCTAGTCTGTCCAGTCACACTGTTAGGCTTGTATGCTGTGCTGAATCCCAGCATTAAACATCACAGTTCCTTGAAATGGCATTCTGTATTTGTGTTGAAATATGTGAAGCATCAGAAGTTCAATATTACAAGAATGTATCTTAACCCTTATCCTGAAATTACACAAATTAACCAGATCCAGCAAAACTTGTGTTAGCCCCTTATATGACTGAATAAGCAGCAACTGGGGACAGGGACTTTATGAGCAACCTTTATACTTCTGGTTAAACAGCAATCCCAGGCAATGAATGATGCATCCCTTGCTCAATAAACAAGAACTGCACAGAGTTAGTCTAATTAACCCCAAAACCACAACAAATCTTGCACATTCACAACTAGCATTATCCTGCTTATTAAACAGAAACTCTGTGTGGTTATATGATATGCAACCTTTACTCTGAGAATAACAACAGTTTGTCACATTGAGACTAGAATTGATGCCTGCTGTGCGAGAACATTTCACAAGGGGAAAACAATACATGCAGTGGACTTCTAAGTAGGTCAGTACAGGAAAATTCATTTTGGAAGCCACTGTAAAAGGATGTCTAAAAATTTTCTTTGCTGAGATAAGGTGTACCAAATGGGAATCCTTTTTAAGAAATGTGTTGTCAAATACTGAAATTAAGCTGTTGATGATGTAAAGAATTGTGTAGTTGTACGTAACCAGCATGGTGGCTGAGTGGTTAACACTGCTATCTCACAATGCCTGGGACCTGAGTTCAGTTTCAGCCTTGGGTGACTGTCTATGTGGAGTTTGCACATTCTCCCTGGGTTCCATCTGGGTACTCCGACAACCCAAGGTGTGCATTTTAGGTGGTTTGGCCATGCTAAATTGTGCACAAAATCCAGGGGTGTGCAGGCTAGCTGGATTAGCCATGATTAATGCAGGGTGGAGGTGAGTTTGTGTGTTGGGTGGGTTTGCGTGTTGAGTGGTCAGAAAACAAATGCTATGAGGGTTGTTAAAATGAATGCCATATGGGCAAGAGCATCCTAGTGACCACGGCTTGACAGCACCTGGTTCTGCCCACTGAAATTGCTTCATGTCCCTTCCTCCTCAGCAGCCCAGTTGGTGACTGGAGCAGAGGCCTGGGCAATATAGATGCATGTACCCTGGCAGGCTGACATCTCCAAGGCTGCCCTCTCCACACATATACTGGGTTTCATTGTGCTGGGTCAGATTGCCAGAAGGCAGCTGAGAATTAGGTTAGATTAGGTTAGATTCCCTACAGTGTGGAAACAGGCCCTTCAGCCCAACAAGTCCACACTTCCCCTTGGAGCATCCCACCCAGACCCATCTCCCTATAACCCTCGCACCCCTGAACACTACGGGCAATTTAGCATGGCCAATCCATCTAGCCTGCACATCTTTGGACTGTGGGAGAAAACCAGATCCCCTGGAGGAAACCCATGCAGACATGGGGAGAATGTGCACACTCCGCACAGACAGTTACCTAGGCTGGAATCGAACTCGGGTCCCTGGTGCTGTGAAGCTGCAGTGCTAACCACTGAGCTACCATGCCGCCCTAACTGTGCCACTACATTAAAACCTGCGTAGGTGCAAGCCAATAGGCCGTTACGCTACACAACACTGAATCCAAGTTCACACATCATGATCTTGGTAAATAGAAGTGTGTCCCATGAGAGTGCCTTCTCCTGCCCTGCATTCTGATAGAATTGTGGTATTCTAATTGAGTGCAATGCAGTCTGGAAAGAGAATAGATTTTCTTCTCAAGAATGTTTTTATCACCGGCAAAGATGTTTTCCCTTAATTTCTGCTCTGACTTAATTTGTTGGCCTGGCAGGGTACAAGTTCTCCAGCTCATGAAACCAATGCCATAATGGCTTTTGTGCTAATTTTGAGAACCAAGTGTTCCACTGTTGGTTGTTACAGCATCAGCTAATCTAATCTGTGAGGTACCATCAAATCATGGTTACTAGGGAAGGGGCCCTGTGAAGCGCAGGGTTATTTTGGATAGGCTTTGTTTGTGATGGCAGCACTTGAGACAGCCAGTTTGATCAATTATGCTACTGTCAGTTACTCTGACAGTGCAGCAGCATTAGAATGGTCCTTGGCTAGATTTTCTGCTGGATGATATCATGTTTGCTGGCAAGGAATAGTCATATACTTATTTTTTTTAAGAAACCTCTTGAGCCTAATCTGCAGTACTACATGAAGAATGGAGTCAAGCTGCAGCTTATGTATAAGAAACCTATGTGGGGCAAAATACATAAAAGGACAGCTAGTTTGTAAAGGTACAAAAGTCTGTTGCAATGCGTGTGACAGAATAAAATGGGAGGGTTTTCAGGGAGACTGAAGTAATGAGGTGAATTCTAGCGGTCAGAGAGTGAATGTGAACTGTGATTGGGGGTTGACAGTGAGAGATGTGGTTTCCTGGGAGACAATGGCATTACAGAGATAAAAAATCAATGGTGACTGAGAAATTCACAGTCAATATGTTACTGTTGTACGTTCCAATACAGAGACAGGGCTGCATATATTCCAAAGAATAGAGTAATGGTGGATATTCCAAAACTGTCACAGATTTGTGTGTATTCCAGGACTGAGACAAGAACGGCATTTATTCCAATACCGAGACGAGACTGATACGTATTCCAGTATTGAGACAGGACTGGTGTATATCACAATACTGTCACAGACTAGTGTGTATTCCAGTCCTGTTATTGTGCAGATTTATTTTCACATACTGGCTGGTATATAGTCATGTAATGATACTGTTGGTGTTAACTTGTTTTTATGTGGTTTGCAATATATATCTGCAACCTATCATGTTATCATTGGCACTTGACTGAGTTTATGGTGCGTTAGATACTTGATATTCTTAGGTTGGAATTTAAACGTGCACCGTATATTGCTCTAAATTTTGTTGTACATGTCCCATACTGACCTGCAGTGTGTTCGACTTGTCAGTCTGTTATAGAACATTATAATGTTTGGTTTGGAAGATGCTGCAAATAGTGAAGGTGAATGTTATTGAGCTTCTTTTCCTGGTAGCAGTAAGTTGCCCATTTTTTTACAACCATGAACGAAGGTGCTAACGATACAGGCCTTCTAAAACTGAATCTGAAATCTTAGAGTCTGTTCTTTTGGATTTCTGGGTGTCAGTCTGCCTCTATCTGATCAGGCTTGTGGAACTACATATCCGATTTCTGCTTTGTAATCTTACCAATGGTTGTGGTCACAAAATAAATCAATGCAACTAGGATCCTCCTCCTCCTCCCTCACCAATATCCTTTCTGTGTGTCTGTCACCCTGACACCAGGAATACTTTTGTTCCATGTAAGACTATTCTGTATATGATGGATGCTATTTACTCCCCATGCCGCTCTGCATATCAGACTATCAGTGTGACCAATCAGATTGTGGAGGGGTTCGGGCTGGTGTTGGTGGCCATTAGATGAGACAAACATACACAAGGGATGCCCATTTTCTTGTTTGTTAGTCATGACCACTTGAGTTGCTGCACTGCTACCTTGGCATATAAAAATGTCCCCACTTCCCTCAACTTCACCTTTGAGTTGGCCAAAGTCAAGTTGTTATAAACAGAATCTCTGCAGTTAGGCTAGAACCAGGACTCAGCAAAATGGATTTAGTTTTCCTGTTGAATGGTGAAAATGACAAGAAATGTCTCCACTGCTCTGACTTGAAGGGTCTTGGCTTCGGCTGAGGGCCTAAACATTCAATTTGATTGAACCCAGTCCATCCAGGTTGAGCCCCTGGTCCGGTTCCAAACCAGGTTGCTGTGATTGAAATCTCGATTGGCTCCCTTGGGTACTTACAGCCTGCAAGAAATAGGTACAGTGTAGTTCCACTTCCATCTGCATGAGCTCATAGCACAGAAACACTTCTCATTTAGTGCTCGATCCTCAATGACTGACGCAAGAGTTTGCTAGCATGAGGTGTTCAAGTAGAAGTGTAAATCTTTTGGAAGCAGTTGACCCAGTGGGTTCGGTACAATGCCTGTACATTGGGTGGGGGAGGGAGGCGGATGGGGAGTGGGTTTGAGTCTGCCTTTCCTCACCCCAGACAGCCTTTTAAAGCATCATTGAAGTGGCCTCGAGCCAATCTCAGGCTCACCCTGAGCTGTCAGAGGGCCCCAAAGCGTGGAGATTGTCTTCAATCCGCTTGTCATTTTCACTCAGGCTACTGTGAGAAAGGGCTCAGTAAAACAACCGCTGGTGAGGCCGGAATGTTTTCCTGAGGTTGGAGATGCGGTTCTGGGCATGGCGAACGGAATTGATACTGTAGCTGGCTGTGCTCTCCCTGACCCGTGAGTGCGTGAAATAGGCAAATGTTCCAATTGAAATGCTCACATTCCCCCCTTCAAAACAGAGAAGGAGAAAAGTGGATCATGTCAGTCGAAGTGGAATAATGAAAAATTGGAATGCAATTTGAGCTACATAGCTTCAGCATGCAGAATAACTTATCCAGACTGAAGTTTCCTCTGGAAGCCATTTCTTTTTCTTGCCTTTCTGTTTTTGGAGGTGGCATAGGTGAGGCAACAGCCTTGGTATAAGTGCTGCTATGTTCTACTTACTGCCAGATTGCTCATGAAGAAGAAAAAAAGGATGGAGCAACCTCTCCACTTGGTTTATCTGCCAAATGAATGCTGTCAGGGTGGAAATTTGAGCTCTAATTGTGTTAGCTCTGATCTAGTTAGACCGCATCTGGAGGACTGCATTCATCTGTGCACGCCACAGTGCAGGAAGATATATTGACCTTGGAGGGAGAGTAACACAAAGTCACCAAATTGTTAGTCTGGTGCTAACGTGCATAAAAAATGCCTTTTTAATGTTGGAATTTTATCCGCCCTCACCACTTCCTCTGGCCGCTTGCTCCATACATGCACTACCCTCTGCATGAAAAAGATGCCCCTTAGGCCCTTTCAAATCTTTCCCCTTTCACCTTGAACCAATGCCGTCTAGTTTTGGACTCACTTACCTGGCAAAATATCCTTGCCAATCACCCTATCAATGCCCCTTATGATTTTATAAAGCTCTATAAGGTCACCCCTCAACCTCTAACGTTGTAGCCAAAAAAGTCCCAGCCTCTGCAGCCTCTCCTTATAACTCAATTCCTCTAACCCTGGCAACACCCTTGTACATCTTTAGACATGATAAGCCGAATGGCTTCCTTCTGTTTTATAAACATCTGAATCTAAGTACCTTGCTATCCATTTCTTGATCTTAATTTACTATCACAGTTACGGAGTCAGAAACATTTGTTATGGTTTAGAAGGGGTGGACGCTAGGAAGTTGTTTCCGTTAGGTGGGGAGACTCGGACCCGTGAGCACAGCCTTAAAATTAGAGGGGCTAAAGTTAAAACTGAAATGAGATGACTTTTCTTCAGCCAGAGAGTGGTGGGCTTGTGGAATTCATTGCCGCAGAGTGCAGTGGAGGCTGGGACGTTGGATGCCTTCAAGGCAGAGATCGACAAATTCTTGATCTCAGAAGGAATCAAGGGCTACGGGGAGAGTGCAGGGAAGTGGTGTTGAAATGCCCATCAGCCATGATTTAAATGGCAGAGTGGACTTGATGGGCCGAATAACCTTACTTCTACTCCTGTGTCTTATGGTTATTTCAAATCTTCTTTGCTCTTCAGTGTTACTGAGGTGTCAGCTCTTGGGAAAATCATCTAAATGTGAATCTTTCCTTTAATAAAGGGGTCGATGATTAGGATTGAGGGCACCTGCATGTAGGACCAAGTGCAGAATGAGACTTTTGTCACTGTCCCTTCTTTTGACCTCAGATTTGATGTTTAGACATGGAGAGATATTGTGGGTAAATACCTTTTGAATAGGATTGTGGCAGTTCCCGTATATTCATCCATTTAGAAGAATGTTTGGCCCTTCCAATGGTGTTTTATCCTTTTAATGAAGCGGGCTGATCACTCTACACTCACTGCCCTGACCTGCTATCCGTCTGCTTCTTACAGATTGAGGAGTCTGACCGACTGATTTTGGAAATTGTAACTGAGCCTCCAATCACTCCACAGGGTGGCAGCTTGTTGTGAGTTACTTTGTGCGCCAGTTAGTTTCTACCTTTACTTCAGGATCCTTTCAGGATCATTTCCAACAATGACAGAGCAACCCCTGATCCCTGGTGCCCTGATGCCCTCTCAAATTCTTGGTTGATAAACAGGTGACAGAGTTGTAGTCAGAAGTTAGTATTTGGTATGAGAAGAAGGAAGTAAACTCTCAGGGACTGTGGAAAATTTTAATGAATAATATGTCTTAATGTAGCAACTGGGAATCTTGATCACTTTGATATGATGTGTACTGCACGTATTTGAATTCAAAGTCACTTATGCGATGTTTATGGAAACATTCTGTGCATGATGATCACTAGGAGGCATGTCACTGTCAGCCAGTAGAAAACCTGCAGATATTTTGTAGCTAGTGTGCACACAAAATATGCCCAGGACCAATTTAATGTCGAGGTAGGGCCTTTGCAGGCCAATAAATATGCATCACCAGTTGACGAACAGCATTGAAGTCCTGGTGATGAAAGAGTGTGCTTCAATTATTGTCCTTTTTCAGAATTCCTAGAATCCAAATGAATAGCAAACTTTGCAAAGGTTGAAATCACTGCGTTCCTGTTGTGTATCACACACATTCTGCTAAAGCACATACGTAGCCTGCACCAGTGTTAAAGCTACAAACCATGCCTCGTGCTCCAAGTATTCAGTCGGGCAGTGTTTCAAATCTGTCAAAATGTATCTACCCGACATTTCCTTTGCATACCTATCTGTCACACACAGTTTCACACAGCAATTTTACAATTAAGAGTTTGAGTAATCTTTCACAGTCTCGGAGGGTGCAGAGAAATGCCAGCAATAACAAATGTGAATCTTTCCTTTAATAAAGGGGTCGATGATTAGGTCAATGATTCTTAAAATTGACATCATCCCCAAAGAAAATAAACGGATCAGAATTCCTTAAAGTTTTAAAGATGAGGCCTCAGCTGGTGTGGAGTTCATTCTGAAGCCTTCACCGCCGAGATGTGAAAATGTAGTCTGCCAATCTCATCGCCCTCTGCCTGGGGTTGACAAGTTCATGTACAACCCTCTGATTGTTCGAATTACCCAGAGTCGCACAGATGTTGCAGTCCAGAAACAGGCCATTTAGCCCACTGCAGTATACCAATGACCAGATTCGCTATGAGCCAGATGAACACATTTTGAGAAGGTGAGGTTTAAAAAATCACCAAAAGTAGTGTGTTGCTGGCTTCAGGCAGCTATCAAGAGAGAATGCAAGGCTAAAATTGAGCTGCATCTTGAGGACAGCTGGGGTGGATGACGGGGTTTGTTCAGAGGATGGCACAGTGGTTAGCACTGATGCCTCACGGCACCATGGACCCAGGTTCGATTCCAGACTCGGGCAACTCTCTGTGTGGAGTTTGCACATTCTCCCTGTGTCTGTGTGGGTTTTCTTCAGATCCTGTGGTTTCCTCCCACAGTCCATAAATGCGTAGGTTAGGTGAATTGGCAATGCTGAAATTGCCCATTGTGCACAGGGATGTGCAGGCTAGGTGGGTTAGCCATGGGAAATGCAGTATTACAGTAACAGAGTAGGGATGGTGGATCTGGCGGGATGCTCTTCAGACAGCAGGTGTGGACTTGATGGGCCAAATGGCCTGCTTCCACATTGCAGGGATTCAGTGGTTCCTGTTCTGGAGCACAGCTGGTCTCTGTGGTTTATCTCTGACAAGAAAGCTTTGTGAATAGCAAGCAGCCTTATAGATGTGCTCGTTTGTCACCTTAAGAGCCTGCAGGATGAAATCAATGGTTGACAGCCAGGCACCCGAGGTGGGATAGATTTGTAGCACATGAGTTGCTTGGATGCATCTCTCTTTCTATGTCCAACCGGTATTCCATCTTGAAGCAAAGTCCCACTTAACTCAGTTTATCTCAACCCAGTTGCTGCCATATTGGCTGAGTTTTTCCAGCATTTTCAGTTCTTTTTCCAGATTTCCAGCACTTACAATGTATTGCTTTTATTAAGTTCTGAATATTGATGAAAGTGAAGGTTCATCAGGGGAATGCAGCTAAAGCTAGGTCCATAGAACCACAGCTGGCTTAGCTGTACAGAAATATAAAGAATAGCTGTGTCATAACTGATTGGTGATGTGTAGATAAGGGAACAAACAAACATTTGAATGTGAATTCAGTTCAAAATATGAATCTGTGAATGGGGAGACAGTGGCACGGTGGTAATGCCGCTGGCTGCAATCCAGCGGGTCCAGGCTATTGTTTTGGAGGTATGAGTTCGAATCACATCGTGGCAGATGGTGAAAATTAATGTCACCTTGAACTGAAAACTAATTTCAGTAGGGGTGCTAACAAGTTATTGTCAGTTGTAGAGACCTTTCTAGTTCACTCATGCCCTTTAGGGAAAGTAATTATCTTACTGTATCTGCCCTACATTTGACATCAGGCACGCAGCAAAGTGGTTCACCTTGTAAAATGCTGTGCAGTGACCTAGCAACCCGAGCGCTGATGAGGAATGGGTATCAAATGCTGCCCTTCCTATTGATGCCCAGATCCCATGTAAGAATAAAGAAGAGAAGCATCTATGGTTGGATGTTGTCTCACCGGTGCCAGTGTCAAGGATGTCATTTAACAACTGCAGAGCACCCTCGGGGGGAACGGAGTCAGTGGTGAGCAGCCAGTGGGTGTGGTCCACATTGGCACCAAAGGTACGGGTCGAAAAAGGAATGTGCTGAGAATTTAAGGAGCCAGGTAGGATCTCAAAAGAAGTTGCATCTTGGTTACTCTGGGTCATCATGTGTGAGTGCATATAGAAGCAGGAAGATCAAGCATTTGACTATGTGGCTGCAGAGATGACAGAGGAGGGAGGGCTGTGGATTAATGGGACACTGGCATTGGCTGCTAGGGCAACGCAACCTGTATAGGCTGAACTGGTTCCACCAGAGGCAGGACCAATTTCCTGGTGAGGAATATTAGATATTAGAACAGATCTAGTTTATAAACTGGAGTCAAAGATGATCAAGTAAGACCGTACCTGAAATATTTAAAGAAGAGATGGTTCAAGTACAGTCCCACAAGGCAGGACAAACACAACCATGTTACAACCTTTTGGGCTTGATATTGAGTTCAACACCTTCAGATTGTGAACCCAGTCCCATTACTGTCCTTTTGTTTTAGCTTTACTTGTTACATTCTCTGTCACCATGTCCTCTCTCCACCCCAGTGGGACCATCTGTTTGGCAGTTAGACACACCATTGTTCTGCCATTCTCACATTCTGATCACTAAATTGTCAACATCCTTTCTTCCTCAGCACCTTACACCACCACCACTGAATAAATGCTGCTGCCACTACACTTCGTGTCAACTCTAATGAAGAGTCATCTGGACCCAAAATGTTAGCTTGCTCTCTCTCCATGGATGCAGCCTAGCCTGCTGTGATTTCCAGCACTTTTTTTTTGCGAAACACATCCAGAGCTCCCTGGGTGAGGAAACAGATAAAGATTGTGATGCTTATGACAGATGTCAAATGAGGGTTCAGAGAGAAGTGGAAAAAGTGAGTGAGAAAAACCTGGCAGCTTAGATTAAAAATATTTTGTTTGCAATTATAAAGCAAACTGGTGGTAAAAGGAGGCATTGTCTGATGAGGGACCAAAAAGATGATATACAGCCTCAATCAGGGAACTCTGAGGTCTAGCTGGCTGACCTTGTTATAGTCACTCCAGAGAGAACCAGCTAACTGGTCTCCTTCTGTGCTATAATTGTTCTGTGATTCTGTGATCCACCTTTATCTTCTTCTGAGGCCTCCAGCCACAAGCACTTAGACCCATTCCGTTTGATATCAGGAAATGGCTGAAGGCACAGGATCTAGCAAAGACTGTGAACCAAAACAGTATCCCAGCAGTAGAATGAGTAACGTAGGAGAAGAGCAATAGAATTGATTCTGGGTATTGGGTGTTCCGAGCAGAGAGACCTAGATATAACCTTAGTGGCCTTTTTGGAAATCACTGGAGATACTTTTACCTATGAAATGTCCAGATCACCACTGAAGAGTAGGTAGATCCCGTTCACAGGCAAAGTAGGTAAGTCTCCTGCGGTCATTTGTTGCAACACGAGATCTCACTTCAGATGGATTCACTGAAGGGAATAGGCATGTACCCTCCTTCAATCTCTTTTACTAGCACCTTAGCTGTTACTGCACCTTCTGGTGGGAAGGCCTTGCCTTCTCCCCACGGTAGAGTTTGCCTGATCCAGGTGTCTGTCAGTTTTGCTCCAGGCTTGCTTGCCTCCCTCTGGGAAAATGTGACCTCCCTTTTGTTTGGATTCAAAATCCCAGCAACTCTCAGGCATTTGGTTAAGTTGGTCCATACTGTCAGCGGTGCCATGGCAGGGATTGGTAACTGTAGTCAGAGTCAGAGTTGTAATCTGGTACGCTAACTGTCTGATAGCCTCCCATTCTCTGCACTCTATCTGTGTGTTCAGATCCTGGCAAGAATCCCCATTTTGTTAGGACAAGAGTCCGGGCAAGGTTTACCCAATTCAGAATGCTTTCAGATAAAATATGCCAAACTGTTATGCTTCTGGGTGAGGATGGATGTACTCATTCCCCTTCCTTTGCACATCCACTTCACCCCACCCACCCACCCTTCCCCATTGGTTGCACATTATGTGACAGAGTCATACAGCACAGAAACGGACTCTTTGGTTCAACTACTCCACACCAACCATGTTCCCAAACTCAACTAGTCCCACCTGCCTGCCTTTGGCCCATATCCCTCCAAACCTTTCCCATTTATGTACTCATCCAATGTTTTAAATGTTGTGACTACTTGCATCCAACACTTTCTCTTGCAGTTCATTTCACACATAAACCCCTCTCTGTGTAAAAAGGTTGTCCTTTTTAAAACTTTCTCCTCTCACATTAAACGTATGTCCCCTTGGTTTTGAACTCTCCTACCTAGGGAAAAGGCTCTTACTATTCAGCTAAAGCATACCCCTCATGATTTTATAAACCTCTGTAATGTCACTCCTCAATCTCCTGTGCTCCAGTGAAAAAGTCCCAGCCTATCCAAACTATTTTTAAAACTCAGACCTTCCATTGTTGGCAACATCCTGGTAATTTTTTTCTGAATCTTCTATAATTTAATTATGTCGTTCCTACAGCAAGATGACCAGAACTGTCCATAGTATTTCATAAGAAGCCTCACTAATGTCCTGTACAATCTCAACATGACGTCCCAACTCCTTGATTCAAATTTCTGAGCAATGAAGGCAAGCGTGTACAGCCCTCGGCTCCTCCACTCAAACCCCAATCTCACCACCAAACCCGCAGATAAGGGAGGCGCGGTAGTGGTATGGTGCACTGACCTTTACATAACCGAGACCAGGTGCAACTCTCTGACACCACTTCCTACCGCCCCCTCGATCATGACCCCACACCTGACCACCAAACCATCTGTCAGGCCATTTATAACTTCATCACCTCAGGTGACATTCCATCTCATAGCATCTAACCTCATCATTTCCCAACCCTGTTTCTATCTCCTTCCCAAAATCCACAAACCTGACAGCCCTGTCTGACCCATGGTCTCTGCCTGCTCCTGCCCCACAGAATCTATCTCCGACTGCCTTGACCCTGTCTTTCTCCCCTGGTCCAAGAACTCTCCACCTACATCTAGGACACCACCCAAACCTTCCACCTCCTCTAAGACTTCCAAATCCCTGGGCCCCAACACCTCATCTTCAGTATGCAATTCCAGTCCCTGTACACTTGCATTTCCCACGCAGATGGCCTAAAAGTCCTCTGCTTCTTCCTCTCCCGCAGGCCCAACCAGTCCCCCTCCACCAATGCCTTTATCTGCTTACAAAACTCGTCCTTACCCTAAACAACTTCTCCTTTAACTCTTCCCACTTGCTGCAAACTAAAGGGATAGCTGTGGGCACCCATATAGGTCTGAGCTACGCCTGTCTCTTTGTAGGGTATGAGGAGCAGTCCCTTTTCCGCTGTTACACTGGCACCATCCCCCACCTCCTACTCCGCTACATCGATGATTGTATTGGTGCTGCCTTTTGCTCCCATGAGGAGCTTGAATAATTCATCAACCTTACTAACACCTTTCACTCCAACCTCAAATTCACCTGGACCATCTCTCTTACCTCCCTCACCTTCCTGGATCTCTCCGTCTCCATCTCTGGTGACTGCCTAGAAACTGATGTCTATTTCAAGCTCACCGACTTTCCCACAGTTACACCTCCTCTCACGTACCTTCCAGTAAGAATGTGCTCCATTACTCCCAATTCGTCCGCCTCTACAACATCTGCTTCCAAGATGGAGTGTTCCATTCCCGGCCTCCCAGATGTCCTCCTATTTCAAGGACCATTACTTCCCCTCGCCGGTAATCAAGAGTACCCTCAATCGTATCTCTTGCGTTTCCTGCATTTCTGCCCTCACATCCCCTCCCTCCAACAAAAATAAAGACAGAATCCCCCTTGTCCTCACATACCACCCCACCAATTTCTTCATCCAAGTATTATTCTTCGGCACTTCTGCCACCTACAATCTGACCCCACAACCAAAGAGATATTTCCCTCCCCACCCCTATCTGCCTGTAGTGGGAATGGTCTTTCCACGACTTGCTCGCCCGCTGCACACTCCCCCTTCACCCAACCTCTCCCAACACCTTTCCTTGAAACTGTAAGAAGTGCTACACCTGCCCCCTACACCCCTCTTCTCACCTCTATTCAAAGTCCAAAACAAACCTTCCACGTTACACAGGGGCTCACCTGCACATTCTCCAACGTGGTCTGCTGCATTCGCTACTCCCAATGTGACATCCTCAGTGACACCAAGTGTAGTTTCAGAGACCGTTTCGTAGAACGTCTGCATTCTGTACGCAACAAACGATAGCACCTTCTGGTCGTCAACCATTTTAATTCCCCCTCCCACTCCCTGGCTGACATGTCCATCCTGGGCCTCTTCCAGTGTCACAATGACATTACCAGCAAACTGGAGGAGCAGCACCTCATATTCCGCCTCAGGAGCATACAGTCCAATGGCCTAAACATGGAATTCACCGGTTTTAAAATCTCCCCATCTCAGCCTCATGCCATGACCAACCCTCCCTCTCATCCCTGCCTCCTTGATTTGACACAACCTGTCTATCTTCTTTCACACCTCACTAACTAATCCCCAACATTCCCTACCTGCAGTCACCTATCACCATCCCACCTACCTTCCCCAGCCCCACCCCTCCTCTATTTATTTCCCAGCTCCCTTCCCCCTCCCCATTTCTGAAGAAGGGTCCTGACCCAAAGAGCCAACTTTCGTGCTCCTCTGATGCTGCCTGGCCTGTTGTGTTCCTCCAGCTCTCCACTGTATTGTCTCTGACTCCAGCATCTGCAGCTCTTGCTATCTCCAAGCATGCTTAATGGCTTATAAACCACCTGGCCTACCTGTGACAAAAATTTCAAAGAATCATGTAGCCAAACCCCTAGGTCTCTCTTTTCTACAGCAGTGCGCAAGCCCCGACTATTAATTGTAGAAGTCCTGTCCTTGTTTGTTTTACCAAAATGCAATACCTCTCATTTATCCAATTAAACTCCCATCTGTCACTCCTGAGCAGCCCACTTCCCCAGTTAATCAGGATCTCTTTGTATTGAAAAGAATACCTTCGCTTTCTGCCATTCCTTCTCATCTGCCAAGTGGCCGACCCCTTATTCTCAGATTGTGGCCCCTGATCTTAGACCATCCCACACCCCCAGCAAGGGGAACCATTGTTCCTACATCTGTGTGGCGAAGGAGATGAAACACGTCACCAGCACATTCTAGGCCTGTCCACCTCTGCTGAAGACTCTGTGTTTACCCTTTCAGGAGTTGAGTTCCATGGTTAAACCCTGGTCCATTCAGGAGCAGCATGTAACCCCTTAGGCGTTCTGTGGCTTTCAATTGACATTGGTTTTATTTAGTGCCAGTTACCCATTCTTCAGTGTAGATGGGGTTGGAAGGAGAAAGGATTTCTCTGATATGTAGCTTCACTACGGTTGGTGTTGACTTTTGGTTTGTGTTCACTTGTGTTTGTGAGCAGTGCATTTTTAGTGCCCTAGGACTGATTTTTGTGTAGATCCTGCAGACATTCCATGGGAATCTGGGTAAATAGTGTAAGGCATATGCTGCCATTGTTCTATCAGTAGTGGCGATTGTTTAGGAAAGTAATTATATTGAATGGTGAAGGAAAACCTCCTCTAAAATTCTACCCCTCTGCTGATCATCAAATCCCTACAGTGTGGGAACAGGCCCTTCGGCCCAGGAAGTCCACACCGAACCTCAAAGCATCCTACCCAGACCCATCCTCCTAAAACCCATCTAATCTACATATCCCTAGGGGCAATTTAGCATGGCCAATCCACCTAACCTGCACATGTTTAGACTGTGGGAGTTAACCGGAGGAAGCCCATGCAGCCACGGGGAGAATGTGCAAACTCTACACAGACAGTCCCCCAAGGCCGAGAACTGAAACGAGGTCCTTGGAGCTGTGAGGCAGCAGTGCTGACCACTGAGCCACCGTGCCACCATCTGTCAGCCTTAAATCCGATTGCCATCTCTGTCACTCTTTTCTCAATTCTTTTGGATTTCCGATGTCATGTGTCACTCTGCTGTCACTTTTTATAAGGTTGGAATAACTTGCTGTGGTTTTGTCACCTGATCAACAAAACCTGCTGTTGGAAACTAAACCCAACGCTGTTTTCTTCCCATTGCTTAGGACCTACATGAGTGTGAAGGAGCTGAAGGAGACACTGCAGATCAATTGCTCAATGTACCTGAACGTCTATTTTGCAAGCTCGGTGAGGGAGGAGCTGGCTGGAGCTGCCACCTGGCCCTGGGATAAAGAAGCCCTGAGTCACTTGGGTAAGTGTATAATGAATGGAGTTCTGATTCAAATCCAAAGGTCTTTCTGAAGTTTCTTTTCCTCTATCCCTGCAAACAGGAATGAGAGGGAAGTGGTTTTTAAATATTGTATATGTGAATGGTGTATATTTCCTGCATCCACATTTGTTGCCCATCCCTCATGGGCCCTTGAAATGAATGATTTACTAGGCCATTTCAGAATGTACAGCAGAGTTAGCCACATTACTGAGAGTCTGGAGGCACTTGAAGGCCGACTCGATCATGATGGCAGGCTGCCTTCCCTAAAGGATGTTGGTGAAACAGTTTGGTATTTAAGACAAACCAGTGTTGGTTTTACAGCACCATCACTGACACTAATCTACAATTGCAGATTTGTTTTGAGAATTAATTGTGGAAACCACTTATTTCTTGTACCTGTTTGTCAGGAACATTAGCCATACGATCTGTGGTTGCAGGGCCTTTAGGGCCAATGGTGACTCGGAAATATTTTGAGAAATCAGATCTGTATAAATCATTGCCTCTTTGGGCTTAGAGGCCAGCTGCCAAGCATTTTCCGAACAAATTGTTGGGTTAGTTGATACATCTAGGTGAATGATACCTTGCATGTCAGTATTCACTGTTCACTGCCAGTTGACCCCAGAGTTGAGTTTCTGATCTTCTGCTTCATGGAGACTGCCTCATCTTCCCCTGTCACCATTCCCTCACCATGATGACTGCTGAATCTGTCACTTGTGCCTTTGTTACCGCTCGACTATTCAAAGGTCTTTCTGGTTGGTCCCCTGTACTCTACCACAGCTTCAGCCAATCCAAATTCTGCTGGTGTAACGTACCCCACATTCAAGTCCTTTTCATCAACCTGCATGGCTTTTTTGGTGGTCTGCCAACTCAAATTAAAAATGAGCACCTAAGTATTTCAAATGCCTTCCATGGCTTGTAGTTTCTGTGTTTCTGTTGCATCTTCTAATCCTCCCATTTGTTCAGACTGACATCTGACCCTGGCTGTCTTCTGTCCTCTCTACTCCTTTCCTCATCATTGGCAACAGCCACACTTCCTGCTGTGACCTTTCAGCTTCTTTTCCTTGAGCCTCGCAGCTGCACCAACTTTATGGCCAAGCCAACAAAGATCTTTTGTTTGCATGCTGATAGGCGAGTTGTGTGTTTGCAAACCAAGCATTGTGTGGCATACAGGCATGGTTTCCATCACTTCCATTATATCCAGAGCCCTGTTTTTCAGAAGGTGCATCCCACAAATCAACAGAAGCAAATTGATAAGGGAAGAAAACCATATCAACAAGGTAGCATTTCATCATCATACTTCAACAAGCCAATTAAATTACTCAAAATCCTTTTGAAAAATAGCTTTCTTCTGCCATTTAAGGTCTTCATTTTTGCAAGAATCAGTTCTGAGGAAGTGTCACCAGACCTGAAACGTTAAATCTGATTTCTCTTTGCAGATGCTGCCAGAACTGCTGAGCTTTTCCAGAAACTTCTGCTTTTGTTGGAGATTTAAATAAGTTCAGACCATTACACTTAAGCAGAACTCATCTGCCTTCATGACGTTTTATGCTATTCATGCAAAATTGTGACTTGCGTACCTTCCAGTTAAAGGCCCTGGAGCATTGATATCGGAATTAATTTCAATTGTTTGTGCAGAGCTTAGGTATCTCTCTAGGGCAATACATGCCACACCCCTTCCTCTGCTGCAAACATGTGAACTGCAAATGGGAATGGGATTTCCATATACATGTCTCTCCTATCATTTATAAAGGTCTTGGTAGTGTTGTCCTGATAGGGCAAGAGCCTGGTCTTTGGTGTGTTGAGGGATTCACTTAAGTTTCCTGCTGATATTCAGCAAATACAACACAAGCACCTTGCAGTTCAGAATGAGAGGTAATCGTAAGGGTTTTATATAACCTGCACACAACTGGTGGGGTCACGAGGGCTAGTTACAACCAATGTCACTGAGCTTGATGCAAGTACTGAACACAAATTGTGATTGTATAAATGTACATAGTGGAGATGACTCATGATTTACATTGAACTAATGACAGTTGTGACCTTGACTCCCTGAAGTAACATCTGAATAATAACTGAACATCCTTCAGATACTAAAGGAAATGAATCTATTCAGTTCTTGTCAAGCATGCTTCCTGCACTGTCCCGTACATGCAATAAACATGGGTGGCACAGTAGCTCGGTGGTTAACACTGCTGCCTCACAGGGATCTGGGTTCAGTTCCAGCCTTGGGCAACTGTCTGTGTGGAGTTTGCACATTTTTCCTGTGTCTGTGTGGATTTCTTCCCACTGTCCAAAGATGTGCCGTCTGGATGGATTGGTGGCCATGCTGAAATTGCACATAGTTAATCCACCCAGTCCGAACATCTATGAGAAATGCACAGTTAAAGAGATGAGGTAGGTCTGAGCGGGTGCGTTTAGAGGGTTATTGTGGATGCGATGGACTGAATGGCCCACTTCTGCCCTGTAGGAATTCTACGATTCTGCGTGTTATAAAGCAATGAGCCTTCTGATTTGGTCTAAGTAACTCCATGGGCGCAGCTATTGTTTGGGAGGAGTTTGCAACACAGCTGCCGAGTCAGTAATGTGGAGAACCCCCAGATGTGTGTGAAAATACAGCAAACAGATGCACTCCATTTCCATTAACAATCTCTCCCTCTGCAGCCCACAGTGTTTTTACGTGGTTTTTGGATGAGGGAGCCTGTGGTATGGAAGTTATTAACAGATACTTAGCAACAGCTTTTTTAACTTCAGAGGAAAATTATGAAAGAGACTGCAGTCAGATCTGTTTTTTTTCTTTTACAATGTAGTTTAACTAAGGAGCGTGACATAAACAGTGAAGGGTGCCTTCTGTTCACTCCCAAACGGCTGTGAACTACCGAAAGCCTTTCTCCTCGGCTAACAGCAGCACAAGAGTCACCACTCTGATCCAGATTTAAACTTTGCCAAACCATCAACCAGTCGGTCTATTTATATCCGTAGTTAATCTCCCATAACATTGCATAAATTGCCCAGGCGAAGTGAGAAAGTGCGAATTATATCAAAACAATGTATGTTAGCCTCAAAGGTACGTCACATTCTGATTTCAATATTACTTCTAGTTAAGTAGCCAAACTTGTAGCATTTTTTTGAGTTTGAATTTACACTGGATCCCAGCCTTCGCCATTGGGAAGTGTTTTATCGGACTGGAGTCCTGTAGCACCACCACTGGTGGTTAATATAATTACAAGGTGATAGGCTTACTTGGGTAGGTTCCATTATCAATGTTAATGGGAACTGCAGATGCTGGAGAATCCAAGATAATGAAATGTGAGGCTGGATGAACACAGCAGGCCCAGCAGCATCTCAGGAGCACAAAAGCTGACGTTTCGGGCCTAGACCCTTCATCAGAGAGGTCTCTCTGATGAAGGGTCTAGGCCCGAAACGTCAGCTTTTGTGCTCCTGAGATGCTGCTGGGCCTGCTGTGTTCATCCAGCCTCACATTTCATTATCTTAGGTTCCATTATCAACCTGTAGCAATTTAAAATGGAACACAGGAAGAAGTAAAAAAAAGTAATTGTAATAATTAAAGTTTGCATTTGTGCATGTTCCCTCTGCACAAACCTTCCTGCTGTCTCGAAGTTTAGTAGTGCACTTATGACAATATTCAGTATTGAAACTCTGAGTGCAATAATATTAACAGTTATATTTCCTGATGTGGAAAGTGTTTGGTGATACTTTTTGATGAACTATTTGAAAATTTTCACCACTTATTTCTAGTAATTCTAGTTTCTGATGTACAAAATAAGGATTATAATAAAATTCAAATGTGTGTCACAGCAATAATGTATTTATCGGTTGAAATCTTGTATTGCATTTATTAATGTTTATACATGGAAACCTCAGCCTGTGCTGAGTTTATACGTCTGCTGAGAGAGGAGGTATCATTAGGATTCAGTTCATGTCCTTTCTCTGTGCGGATTATTTCCTAGGATTCATCAGTAATACACTAGCTGACAGAATGATAAATATTTTATTGTGGACTAAAACAAATGTTCCATCAGGTTGAAGGACTTGCTGTCCTACTGCATGTCTTCAGTGCTATTGTTACTGAGATCTATCTGCATTTTAAGCTGGAGACCTGTAGAGGGTAGCTGGACACTCTGGCCAGGGATGACCAAAAGTTGCTCCAAAATGCTCCCAACAAGAATAGCTTAGGCCTCCTCCATCTCACGCTTCTGTGCCTGTCTCAATCTCCACGTGAGCTGCAACAGCAGAGAGTACTCTGTCAAATTTTAGAAGGGCTGCAGCTTGAATGTGTTTTCATTCACCTGCACTGGCTGTCCGCAGACACACTAGCTTAATTGAATGCCGAAGATTTTGGAAAGACTTGGGTCTGGCAGTATCTGTGCAGAGAGAAACAGAACAATCACCCATGACCTTTCATCAGAATTGGGAAATATTGGAAGTATCATGGTTTTTAGGTAAATAGACAGACGACAAGAAGGACCAGAACAAAAGGAAACTCTATAATATGGTGAAAGGTAGGAGAGATTCAATAAGAGTCATTGGTTCATAGCCAAAAGCAAGTGGTATTGGATCATAACAAGGTGTAGGGCTGGATGAACACAGCAGGCCAAGCAGTGTCAGAGGAGCAGGAAGGCTGATGTTTCGGGCCTAGACCCTTCTTCAGAAAATGAAGATACTTAGCAACAGCTTTCGGTCTAGGCCTGAAACGTCAGCCTTCCAGCTCCTCTGATGCTGCTTGGCCAGCTGTGTTCATCCAGCGCTACACCTTGTTATCTCAGATTCTCCAGCATCTGCAGTTCCTACTATCTCAGTAATGGAACATGTGAATGAAGAAACATTTGGATCAATTTTGCATATTTTTGGCTCAGTCCAAATTGTGCATTTTGGAGGGATGTTTTCTCTGAGGTGTGGTAAGTTCTCTCACATAGTCTTACTTAATGTGCTGCATTAATTATCGAATTCCAACCCAGTGGTACTTCCCATGTCTGATTCCAGTCCCACCTTACAAGGTCCCAACTCATCATTCGGAAGGTATCCACTGAAAGACTGACATTCCTTGCGCCTGGAAAAGCATTAGCAATCCTGTATTACTCCTCATCAGCAGCAAAAGCCCATTGGCATGTATCCAGCATAGTGTATACTCCTGCGCATACAGTCCATTCTGTCACCATAGTCACCGTTTAATTACCAGGTCACACAGTTTAACAGTCCATAGGTACATCCCATCTAAACAGTCTCTGCATATAAGTTAGCACTACCCTCTTTCCAGTGACTCATTGTTTGTCATTATCCAGTAAGAGACCATCAAGTACAGGCAAACAATCGGACAGATGAGCATTTATTTACAGGCAGTGAAAGGGAGCACCAATAATAGTTCTCCCCCACATTACAAACCAGATTTCAGCATCATGGCAAAAGGATATTTGGCGGTCTATAGCCATGTGCTGTACCCAGCTGTCTTCTGTTAGTACTCATGTCAATGAGCTTGTATCTGGTCTGTAGTGCCTGATGTAACTCTGTTATGGACAATGACTGCTTCCTCCTCCCAAGTCTCGTCCTCCTCTAATCTCCTCGTCCTCCCTAGTCTTCTCCTCCTCTCCTTCCTTTTGCTGCTGCTTCCCACATCACCTCATTGCCTTATCTAATTGTGCAGACCACAGCATACGAAGATAGTGCAACACTCTCTGGCTGTAAGACCATCAGACACAGGAGTTGAAAGAGGCCTTTCACCCCATCAGGTCTGTTCTGCTATTCGATCCCGACTGACCAGTTTCGCAATTCCATTCTCCTGCTTTTTGCCTGCAATCCTGAGTCCCTGTACTAATCCAGACTATATTGGAGGAGCTTCCAGAATTGACTAAGTAGAGGAAATACATTCTCACTGGTCCCTGGGGGAAGGTAGTGTTGCACAATGGTGTCATGTTGACAGTGGGTAGCCCTTAGCTCCCAATAACCAGCCTTGTAAAGCATCAACCACACCAGGTACACAAGGGTGCTCCAGGAGGTAGGAGTCCTGGCAGCTGCCAGGGTAGTGGGCACTCACCTTCAGGAAGCAATCAACTGGGCATAAATGCAGTGGAAATCCTTCCTGTGAGTAATTCCGCAGTATTGTGAGACAATCCTCTTGTTGCTATGTGTTTACAGTCAATGACACCTTTTCCCTGAGCAATGCCAACTGTTTTGCCAAATTCTACTGACTGGGCTGTAGCACTGACCTCGCCATCGGGGAATAGAATGAGCTGGTGTGATATGTATTTGTTGGCGTACAACTGAGAGATCCCACATCACTTCCTAAAGGGAGCCAGTTGCAGAGAGACTCAGCTGTATGGTGACCAAGACAGCCATTGGGATATGGTGGCTTGCACCCACCCCCACACCACCATTACCACCACCACGACTCTCAGTCTCACTCCAGCATCCAGTACAATTCCGTTATTGCATTGATGCTGCACATCACACTGCCCCGGTAAATGGAGTCAGGGCTGAAAGTCTGCGAGACTCCAGTAGGGTCCTGTACCTGTGAACTCTCCCAAAGCTGGGTGACCCTCAGCCCTCTGCGGCAGCTTCCTATTGTTGTGCTTACTGTTAGCTCTGTTCCTCTTACATCAGCTTCACCTTTGTTAGGAATGAATCCACCACCAGCAGCTGGTGGGAAAGAACCTGAAATGGGAACAGAACGAGTGAAAGAGGTTCGTGGGTCTCAGAATAGGAGTTGGGACGTAATGTTGAGGTTGTACCGGACGTTGGTGAGGCCTCTTCTGGAGTATTTTGTGTCAAGTTCTGGTTACCATTTTGTATCAAAGATATTGTTAAGCTGGGGAGGGTTCAGAAATAATTTACTGGGATACTACTCGGAATAAAAAGGAGTGGCTTGTTCAGGTGACCAGAGCTGAGCGCGCGGGCCAAGTCCTGCAGCGGCGGTGAAGTGAGCACAGGCTGGAGCATCATCGGCGGGTCAGACGTGGGTCGGAGCAAGTCCCGGAAGGGCTGAGTCCCCAGAGTGACTGTGAGGCCATTTACTGGGACATCAAGGGGGCCGAGTCCCAGGGCAATGGGTGGCTGAGAGAGCTCTTTGGCGGGAAATAGCTTCGATGGGCTGCAATGTGGCCCTGGCGTTTTCAGAGGTGGCTGGCTGAGTCTATCGGTTGGCTGGTGAGGTCTGGAGCGGGCCTTTCATTTTCCACGTGGAGTAGGCCGCCGACAGTGGCATAGAATGGAATTGTGCATCCTGGAGCAGGACACTCTCGGCAGCATGGCGTGGGCTGGAAAGCCTGGAGCGGTACTCTGGCAGAGGTAAAGTTGGATTCTCTTCAAGTTATCTTTCTTTATTTTATTCTGTACATGGCCCTTACATATGTGCAACGGCGCACGCTTTGCGCAGCATTTTATTTGAACGTATGTGACAATAAAGAATATTCAGTTCTGTTCAGTGGAGGGTTTGAGTTATAGGGATAGTCTGGTACATTTTTAAATGGAACATAGGAGATTGAGAGGTGACCTTATAGAGGTTTATAATATCATGAGACGTATAGATAGGGTTAATGGTAGGTATCTTTTCCTTATGATGGGGGATTTCAAGACTAGGGGGCATATTTTTTAACAAGAGAGATTTGGAAAAGACATGAGGGGCAGCTTTATTACACAGAGGGTGGTTCACATGTGGAATGAACTTCCTGAGGAAGTGGTAGATGTAGGTATAATTACAACGCTTAAAAGACTTTTGGATAAGTGCATGAATAGGAAACGTTTGGATGGATATGGGCCAGGAGCAGACAGGTGGGAGGAGTTTATTTTTGAATTAAGATCGGCATGAACTGGTTGGACCAAAGGGTCAGTTCCTCTACAGGGGCTGCTTCCAGACAGTGAGACTTGCCGCATTCCCAATAACAAGAGCCATGTGTCCATCATTCATCCACATGGAAGTTCAGAGTGTCCAGAAACTGGGAGAAGACAGCACATCAACTCAGTGACCAGAACATGAGATTGAAAAGGCAATGCCCATCAAACTGACACTTTGTCCACTCATCCTGGGCATTCCTCTAACCATTTTCTGCCAGCAATGCATGTACAGAGAAGGGAGAATGATGGCAGGGATCACAGCTCATGGTGCCCCTCTCTTTAGCACTGGACTCCACCTGGTCACTAGGTACCAACCCCACCTTCCATGACAAAACTTCTGTGTCTCCTTCTACCTAGCCCGACAGCCCAAGTCTCTGGTGATGCAGTGGAAGTGTCCCTAACAAGTTAACATTGAATCCAGTATCCTTCAGAAAATTCTGAAAAAGACTCAAAATGCTCATTCAGTCTACCAAATTGCTGAGTTACTCCAATACTTACTGCTTTTGTTATGGATTTCCAGCACCCACGGGATTTTGCTTTTATTTACACGATTACAGATACCTGTTACACATACATGGTCTTATCACATTGTAGGATTTGCACTCAGTGGCATGCTACACGCATTCTGTCAACATCTCCCTTCCAGAAGAGCCCATTCAGGGGATCTCAAAAGTTGTTTTTGATCTCAGCTTTTTACCCTCCTCATTCTTATCCAATCCTTTATTGAGAACAGAAACCTTTACCTTTAGGTGTGAAGGATCATGAGTTTCAACAGCTGTTGGGAACAGAGAAACCCTCTGGCTCCTTCTTCTCCTTCCTTTCCTTCTGACCCCAGCCCTCCTTCTAATCTTGCCATTTGTCATGTGTTCACAATAGTCTCTGACCTTCCTCACTCTGATCATAGATGATCTGTCCTTAGAAAGAGTCACAGCTTCATTCCTGACACACCTACCTCATTGAATTTCAATCCATGTCCACATTTGGAGTCTTTTCCTCCATATCGCAGCCCCTTCCAACTGTTTATGCCAGAAATATTGAGTGTTCTCCCTTCATTGGCCAGCAATTTTCTCTGGAATTTTCCGTTGGGACCAGCCATCATGAAGATGTCTATCTCAATATCTCTGTTACCCTTGCTTGCTCTAATGTTCACTCTCTGGGCTTGTCCCATTGCCTTTTCTCCATCCCTCCATTGTCAACGAACCTTGTAGACAAAGGTGCTGTTGCTGCTGTTTGACCTACCAGCCTCTAGAAGAGACTGAGTCCTGTTTCTCTCCTGTGTCCTTGGCTCTTGAGCCCCACGACTCAACATCACGTTATTGAATCCAGGACTGTCAGTGGATCAAATCTCCTTTGGAGAGTTCCTGTTTGCAGCCTCCACCCTCTCCATTTCCCAACCCACTCCTTTCAGCTTCTTCCCAGGAACCATGAACAGGACTGCCCTGAGAGACCCATTCTTGCAGCATGTTCCTGACCCACTCAACTGATTTCTTCTGAATTCTGCAATTTCCTTCCTCCACTTATCCATATAAGTATATGTGACTTTTCCAACGTTCTTGGTCTCTTTGCCAATTGTTTCTCCTGACTCGAACAATCTCCTTTTCAATGTAGACAAACAGTCTCTCTATTTTGACTCCCCACTTGGATGGTCTCAGGAAAATATTGGTGTAAACATCTGACATTCCCCTGCTTCCTCATTATCAAATTCCCCGTTGCATCTTCCAAGCGTGCCACACTTAATTTAGATACTCTCACCCTTCTTATAGCTCATATCCATCATCAGCCTCCTTGGCCTGCACAATAAACAACATCGCCCTTAACTCACTTGCTCAAGATGGTGGCTATGGATACTTGTATGGGTCCTGTCTGTGTCTGCCACTTGGTGAAATACTTTGAACTTTCTTTTGTGCACTTGGACCCAGTGGAGGATGCGCTCCCTCACTTTTCCGTGTGCATTGATCACTCCATACCTGTTGTCTCCTGTTTTCTCCCTGAACTGGAAAATCTCTTTAACCCTTGCTTCCAATCTCCACCCTTCCTTCTCTCTCTATTGCAAGCTGCGACTGCACATACTGATCCTTGAAATGCTAAAATTAATTCTCCTTTAGAGCTTTAATGTCATTGAGGCCAGCCCTGTCTTTGAATGCTGCCCCTGGGAAACAATGTCTTTCATGCTGATGCCGGGTTTTTCCTCAGATGTTTGGGCCCTGACTAGTCCATTCTCCCCGGAATATTACCTTTTGTATTTTAGTTTTCCTGAGGCTCCCCTACCTGTACGTTTCTTGTTGATCCTCTTCTCTATCCCGTTCAGCTTGGAGGGCCTGGTTTTTTTGAGTTGGTCACACTTCTGTGGTAATGTCCTAACTACTCCAGGCGATGGTGCTGTAATCACTTTCTAAAAACCAACTAACATGACCAGGCGGACTAGAATTCATCTTTTTCTCCAGAGATAATGTACCAATCACAGTCCGTAGAAACAAATGCGCATATAAAATGTGGGTCCCATTTCCTAATTTCGGCTTCTGTACTAGTACAAACTGCCCCATTCCCAAATCCCTGATCCTCCATTAACACAACCTATCCTATTCTCCAAAACCCTGCTCCTTCGCTAATGCAACCTGTCCCATTCCCAAATCCCTGCCCCTCTGCTAACATAACCTATCCTTTTCCCCAAATCCCTGCTCCTCTTCTAACACAATCTATCCTATTCCGCAAATCCTGACTTCTTCACTAACACAATCTGTCCTATTCCCAAATCCCTGCTCTTCTGCTAACGCAATCTAACCTATTCCCCAAATCCTGGCTTCTCCACTAACAGAACCTGTCCCATTCCCAAATCCTAGCTCGTCTACTAATGCAATCTGTCCTTTTCCTAATTCCCAGCTCCTCTGCTAATGCAATGTTTTAATCATGAAATGGAGTCTATTCGGTTAGAAATAAGAAACGGCAAAGGAAAGAAATCACAGATAATATTTGACTATAGGTCCCCAAAGAGATGCCTCACGGTAGGATGAGTATAAATTGGGAAAAAATGGAAGGATGTAAGAAGTTGTTATGATAGTTGTGGGTGATTTTAATCTTAATGTTGATTGGGCAAATTAGATAGGGAAGAGTATCGTGTAAGACGAATCTCTAGAATGCATCAGGAATTGTCTCTCACTCACAGTGGTAATTAGCACAGCACAGCCTTCCTGGGAATAGGTTATTTTACATCCAGTAATGTGGAATGAGGTAGGATTAGCAGAAAATTCACAGTTGAGGTACCTTCAGGGAGATTTTGATCACAATGTAAAAGAATTTCAAATGCAGTTTGAGGGAGAGAAACTCGAGTCTCAAACTAATGTCCTCAACTTAAATTAGGGCAGTCACAGAAGTGTGAAGAAAGAGTTGCCTAAAGTTGGCTGATAGAATAAAAGAAGGGATAGGCCAGTAGATAAGCAATAACAGACCTTTAAGCAGATATTTCATAATATCATCAAAAATTAATTCCAATCACAAAGAAGGGCTTGATGGGAAGGATGAACAATGTTTAACTAAGGCAGTAACGAAGAGGATTCAATCAAAAACTAAAGTATAAAGGGCAGCAAAAACTAATGACAGGCTAGGGGAGTTATTTTCAGAAGCAGCAGGGGATGAGTAAAAAGCTAATAAAGAGAGCGAACATCAAATATGAAAATAAATTGACAAGAAATAAGAAACTAAGGGCAAGCGCTTCCACTGGTATAGAGGAAGCATGAGAGTAGCTACATGAAGTGAGCAACTCTTGGAAGATGCAACTGGGAAATTGATAATGAGGAAAAAGGGAAATGTTAGATCATTTAAACCAATATTTTGCATTGAGTTTCATAGTCATGGACACTGTAAACATAACAGTAGGCATGGTGTTAATGAGATGAAAGAAATTGTAACAGTCCCTGTCACAAGAGACAAAGTAAACAAACAGGAGGATGGAAGAACACAGCAGGGCAGGCAGCGCCTGGAGGAAAGGAACAATCAACATTTCGGGTATTACCCTTCTTCAGGACTAGATATGGGTGTCGGGGAAACTGCAGATAAATGGGGCAGGGAGGGTAGCAGAACAGTGGTGATAGATGGGCAGTGGTAGTAGGTACGACCTGGTTGGTCGATGGGAGGGACAAATCTGGTTGGTGGCTGGAAGGGAAGGTTGGAAAGTGGAATGGAAGGGAGGAGGTAGGGGATGGGTGGAAAGGTTATTTGAAATTAGAGAACTTTTGTGAAGTCCTGTGGGCTGTGGGGTGCTCAGATGGAAGATAAGGTGTTATTCCTCAAATTTGTGATCTAATTCAATGTAACACTGGAGGAGGCCGAGGATGGACATGTCGAAGTGGGAATGGGGAGGGCAGTTGAAATGGGCAGGCCGGGCTGGCTGTTTTGGGCCAGGCAGTGATGCTCAGTGAAACGGTCACCTGGTACGTTTGGTTTCACCGATGCACAGAAGACCACATCGGGAGTACCAACAAAGTATTTGATAGACTAACAGCATGAAGGAAGTCAAGATGCTGGGACCTCATAGCCCCCATTCAATGATTTTAAAGGAAGTGGCTATAGAGACGGTGGACTCATTGGCCAAAATATTCCAGAACTCGGTGAATTTTGGAAGAGTTCCAGTGGATTGGAAAACTGCTCATGTGATGTGCCTGTTCAAGAGTGAATGAATGATTTTATTGCCAGGTGTATTTTACAGTACAATACAATAAAATGCAGTGAAAACCTTACATTTGTCACCATGATTCAGTGTCATTTTACATAATTTGCGAATATGTAGCTTAGAGTCCATCAGTCCTGAGCCAGCTTATCACCAGCAGAGATACCTGCACCACCAATCCACCACCTTCACTTCTCCACCATCCATACCGGACCCAACCGACATTGAAGTTGCTGATCCTCAGGCACCAATTTTTGTTACTTGGCCTACGTCACCGACATCGCGTCCGCTGACGTAGCAGCTGCCAATTCTGACGCCCTGGTAAAAGTGAGTAAGGACTCACTCAGGGTCTGCACTGGGCTTGATTGAATTCCGTGCTGGGCTCACTGTCCCCATGTGCTTGGCCTACTTGAGGCCGAAGTGCTGGATTTGCTCAAGGTACACGGTGGGCTTGCCCAAGATCTGCGCCCTGAGCTCATTTGAGGTTTGCACTGGACTTGCTTGAGGTCTGCGATGAACTCTTGCTGTTGCCAATGCTAACCAAGCTCAGTACATGTGATACGTAAAGGGATAGAGACCAACGAAAACAGGAACAAAGCGAAAAAAAGGAATAAAATGCAAAAAGTGGTCAAAGCGGACAAGCTCTGGCTCAGGAGCTCTAGTCCGATGCCATCTTGTTCAGTGGGGTGGCAGACTAGAAAGCAAGAAATTACAGACCAGTTAGCCTAACATCTGCCACTGGGAAAATGCTAGAGTCCATTATTAAGGGCACTCAAACCGAATCAACATAATCTTGTAAAAGAAAATCTTGCTTGACAAATTTGCTGGAGTTCTGTGAGGATGTAACAATTACAGTTAATAACGGACAACCAGCAAAGGTAGTGTATTTGGATTTTCTGAAGGCGTTCAGTAAGGTGCCCTGTAAAACGTTAGTGCGTGAGATAGGAGATCGTGACATGGGAATTAATGTATTGGCATGGATTCAGGATTGGTTAACACATAGAAGATAGATGGTTGGGCTGACTGAGTTTCATCAGGCTGGAAAGACATAACGAGAGGATTGGCATAAGGGTCAGTTCAGGGGACTCAATTATTGCCCCTCTTGGAGGAAGGAGCGGAGTGTGATGTATCCAAGTTTTCTAACAATGCAACTATAAATAGGAGTACATGAGGACATAAGCTGTGACTGAGCAAAAACTTGGCAGATGGAGTTTAATATAGGAAAGTGAGAAGTCATGAATTTTAGTATATTTCAAAAGGCAACCTGTGACTTAAATGGAAGGAGACAGTAAAAGAGCATAACACCGAGGGATCTGGGTCTCCTTGTGTGTAAAACATAAAAAGTTAGTGTGCAGCAAGTAATCAGGAAGGAAATGGAATTTTGGCCTTTATTGCTGGGGGTTTGGTGTTTAAAAATAGGGAAGTGTTAATGCACCTATATAAGGTGGCTTGTGAGACAGTATCTGAAGTACTGTATGCGTTTTTAATTCCCATTTTTAAGAAACTACGTGCTGATATTCGAGGCTGTTCAAGAGAGATGGACTCAGCTAATACCTGGGGTTAAAGAAGTTGACATCAAGAATGGCTGAACAGGTGACACCTTCAGTAATTATTGTTCAGAAGAATGAGGGGTGAATTTATTGAAACATACAAAATTCTGACGGGAATAGCAGGAACTTGCGATGCTGGAGAAACTGAGATAACGCAGTGTGAAGCTGGATGAACACAGCGGGCCAAGCTTTCCTACTCCTCTGATACTGCTTGTCCCACTGTGTTCATCCAGCTTCACACCGTGTTATCTAAGATTCTGACAGGGTCTGACGAAATAGGTGTTGGGATGATGTATCAACTAGAGGGAAATCTTGAACTAGAGGTCAAAGTTACAGAATAGGGGGACACTCATTTAAAATTGAGATGTGAAGGAATTTCTTCTCCCAGATGATAGTGTATGCCTGGAATTCTTTACCTCAGAGAGTTGTGGAAGCTGGATTACTGAAGATATTTCAAGAAAGGTAGATTTTTGAAATATCGGGAAGTTCAAATGATGCTGAGCTGGCATAAATGAGGAGTGGGACCTGAGGCAGATCAGCCTTGATTTTGTTAAATGGAAAGCAGGCTTGAGAGGCTGAATGGCCGACAGCTGCTCTGTTTCTTATGTTCAATCCCAAATCCCATCTGAGCCATCATCCACAGTGTATACTACTTGAAAAAGTGTTTTCCTTGTTCACCTTTGAGCACAGCCATACTTTACAATGGAACTGGACAGATACCAACCAGACAAATGTATCTGGCTCGTGACAGTTAGCTATAAATTATTACCTTTTATTTAAGCTGGTTAGTCTGTTCTGTTCTGCTCCCTTTGCAAAATGCTCAGCTCAATACGATCCTGTATCATCTATTGTATGTTAGCATGATCGGCTTCATTAACACTACTACCAAAAGCATGAGAGTTATGTTTTGCCCACGCTCTTCCACTCCGCACTTGATGCCCGTGTGACAGTTGAGATTTAACAATGTCTGTAATTCAGGAGCAAACTGAGGGTGCAGCTGACTAACCGTGAGGATGGAATTCATTGCATTTTTTCTGACTCTTCCATCTGCCTCCCTCCAAACCCAGCCATCCCGCCCACCTTTATTAGATTCAATAGGCTGTGCTCATCATTTCTTATTATGCTTCTGAATTCCAAAGAGGCTGAATTGGCTTCTCACCAAGCTGATAGCAACATTGTTAGACTCACTTCCTCACCCCTTACCGCATTTTATCTCTTAATATAATTTTGAATCCCAACAATTTGTCTTCTGTCTACCTGGTCATCTTATATTCTTCAGAACCCTGACATATGCTGCTTCTAGACTATTGGTTACAATTACTGGAACAAAATCCAAGTGATTGCCCCTCAATCTTTTTGGATTTCTGAAAGAAATGGTGACTGCTTCAGAAGGCTATGGCTCACATTTAACCAAACTGAGAAAACACTCTCCCTTCCTTTGACTTGGTCAGGGATTGTACGTTAATGTTAACTAGAATATAAATGTACTAAAAGGATAACATGTGGTGGAAGGAATTGAAGGACTTAGTTCAGTGAGACAATTACAACCTGCCTATTCCTAGTAAAGTTCTTATTGGCAGTCACATAACCAATAAACCTCCCATTGTGAGCCTGTCCAAGAACTCTGTCCTCGTTACAGACACTTGTGTTGTGTTCCTGCTAATTCAGTTAATGACTGTTCTCTATTCCATGCATAAAAGCAAGGTGAACCTTCTCAAAGCTTTACTTGAAGTACTTGTAAATAGTGTTCTTACCCTTGCCTCTCTGGAGGGATGATGTGGAGGTGCCAGTGTTGGGCTGGGGTGGACCAAGTTGGAAATCAAATGACATTTCGTCGTGTGATTTTTTATTTTTTTATTTTTTCCAGAGGGATCCATTCCAGAATTTCTACAGTTATGTAAAAGTTCTTGTATTGAGTGCGTACAGTTTCACTGCACAACGAGCCAGGAGAGTTTTCAATCCTGCAAAGATCTCTCTGCATCTGTCTCTGTTAATTAGTTTGGATAAGTTTACTACTTTATAAAAGCACAAATGCTCTGATGTCAATATGTAGATGGGCTTCTTTGTATGCTCTGGGTTAGTACCGTATCTAATTGCTTGTGTTTCCGTGAAGAGAATATGTAATGAGGGGAAGAGAATGATAGCTTCATATGTAATGACAAGATGCCATGTGGATTAACACAATAGCCAGTTTGCACAAAGAATGATCCTGGAGACAACAGTGATACATATGACTGTCCTGGTGTCGTTTGAGGATAAATATGAGAAACAAATAGAATTTTTTCATCTTCGAACAAGAGGGGAAGCAGTAACCTATTGGTGTTATGACTGGACTATTAATCCAGAGATCTAGGTAATGTCCTGGGGACCTGGGTCTGAATCCAGTCACAGCAGAAAGTGGAATTTGAATTTGATTAAAAATAAAGTCTGGAATTAACGGTCTAATGATGACTGTGAATCCATTGTCGATTGTTGTGAAAACCCACCTGGTCCGCTAATGTAAAGGAAACTGCCATCCTTACCTGGTCTGGCCTAAATGCAGCTCAAGACCTGCAGAAATGTGGTTGAGTCCTAACTGCCCTCCAAGGCAATTAGGGATGGGCAATAAATGCTGGCCTTCATCCCATGAATGAATGAATGAAAAAAAGAGCATTGTCATTCACATCAGTTGAAGATACAGATGGGCCATTGGTTAATGTCTCATCCAAAAGACTGCACCTCTGTCAATACAGCATTCCCTCAGTTGCACAATGAGGTGTTATTACGGTCAAGATTCCATAATTTGATATGGTTCCAGAAGGAATACCCAAATTGTTTAGGTCCCAGGTGAGGAAGGATGAACAGACTCTCCTTGGTTTTTCACCCAGCCCCTTGGTTGGTTGCAGCAAGTTTAATTAAAAGGGATCCCTTCCCTTGTGAACACAGTTTGTTCCAGACCCAAATGGACTTGTGCTTTCAAAGGAGCCATCTTAACCAGGACTTCTCTGTCAGATAAAAGAGTAAGTTCATTAATTAGCAAATACAAGAAGAAATAGCAACACTATACACAGGAACAATGTGGAAATGAGCCTTGAGCTCAAAAGAATAAAAATGGAAAAAGAAACGGACCTGTTTCGGAATTGTTTGTGAACAGCAGATTAATGATGTTGTTCCCATTATTGACTGGCATGGGCTGTACTGATGTTGTCAGTTGAGCAGTCAACTTCGAGATTTAAAGTTTTGTGATTTGGCCGAAATTCTTTTCTGGCTCTGTATGACAGTGACTGAAGTCCAGCATTCAAGGTAAGAGAGAAAGTGTTTCCCTTTGTTACCTGTAGTGTAGAAGTGTTTAAAGTGGCTGTTCCCAAAGCTGACAGCACTTTAGTCCATGCACTGTGATGTCTGATGAATAACAGACACACAGATTAGCATTGCAGTTGGTTTTTAATTGATTTTTTTGTGTCTTCCTGGAGGGTAAAACTTACTTGCCTGGAATAGGTGACGTTTGCTGAGAGGGGGATAGTCAGCCTCCCTTTATCTTGTTAGATCTGTCTCTGATTGAAGTTTCCTGCATACTTTACAGGTATGTTATTCCATGGGCTTCCCACAGGACATTGCCAGCAGTTTATTTTTCTTTGCTGTCACAGTTCTCTTTCCTTAACTAATAATAATCAAATATCTATGATTTTTTTCAGGATTCTGATCCATCAGTTTAACATTGACAATCTAGATATGAGTTTTCATCTTTTCATCTGAAACTGAGGGGTGAAAGCAGCCACTCACCCAAGGCTGACACATATGATGGTTTTGCTGGATCTTTAGCAGAAGGGTAGGAATAGGAACTGAATTTCGTTTTCCCAAGAAAGAATCCATGAGCCGTGTGCTGGAATAGATCAGTGGGCTCCTATAATTCCTGCAGGAGGTTAATGCAGTTTAAAATCTAACGGTGCATTTGGCAGTAAATAGATGGCAGAAGATGTTGGAAATATGGTCGAGGGTACAACAAAACTACATGAATGAAAACAGATCCTTTGGGCTTGAAGGTTGTGCCCCTTACTAGATCAGCATGGAAAAACAATTTAGACAGTTTCAATTCTCTTTGCTTTATGACAAATTAAACCTCCTCAAATATCATGTTATCTTGATGACAAGATTGACTGTGAAACAGTAGTAATGAGTTCCAAATAGCAGCCATCAGTTTCTCACTTTGAAGATGCTGTAGGAAACACTAAACTGGGAACCTTTGCTGTTTGAGTTTTAATTGAACAATAGAATGGAACTAATGTTGTCTCCCTACTTCAGTATCTCCTCTCAGGTCCCCATGGATAAGACAGCTGCATTGTTGTTGAAACTATTGTTCTGATCTGTTAAATTTAATTTCTATTTCACAGGCACATTCTAGTCTTATTTTGTGTCATATTTCACAAACAGGTAATGAAATTAAATGGTTGCTGATGTGAATTTGAGGTTTGTCAATCCATGCTTTATGATGTAGGAGCAGGAGTAGGCCATTCAGCACATTGAGATTGCTCTGACATTCAATATGATCATGGATGACCTGATAATCCTCACCTCCACTGTTCTGCCTTTTCCCAATAACCCTCCATACCCTTACTATTTAAAATATGCCTATCTCAGCCTTGAATCTACTTCACGACCCAGCCTTGACATTTGTTTGCTGTAAAAAAAATTCCACTGATTCGCTACCCACAAAGAGAAGCAATTCCCCCTCATCTCTGTTCCAAACCCCTTACTGTGAGATTATGGCCTCTGGACCCAGACCCTCCGAAGGGAAACAACCTCTCAGAATCTAACCTGTCAAGCCACCTAAGAATCTTGTATGTTTCAATAAGATTTCTCTAAACTCTGTTGAATATAAGCCTAACCTACTGAACCACTCCTCATAAGGAAATCTCTCCTTTCCCACGCTCAATTTAGTGAAACTTTTCTGGACTGCCTCCAGTGCTGGGATATCTTTCCTTAGATACTGGACCCAAACTGTTCAGTCTTCTAAGTGTAGTGTAACTAGTGCCATCTATGGTTTTAGCAAGACTTCCCTATTTTTAAGAACATTTCCTTTAAAATAAAGTTCAACATTCCATTTGCATCCCTATTACCTGCTGAACTTGTACGCCAGCTTTCTGTGATTTATGCACGAGAATCCTCCAGTCCTTCTGTGCTGCAGCTTTCTGCCATCTTTCTCCATTCAAATAATATTATGCTCCTGTATTCCTCCTGCGAAACCTCACATTTTACTTCATTGTGTTTTTATTCTTTGTGTCATCCTCACCACTTACTATCCTATCTAATTTTATATCACCCACAAACATACACATAGCTCATTCACTTACCACCTCTAATTCATTCATATATTTATTGTAAATAATTATACCCCCCAGGATTGATCCTTGGTGCATTCGTTTAGTTACAAGTTGGAATCCTAAAAATGCCCCCTTTGTCCCAATCTTTATCTTCAATTACAAAGAGACACAGAGTTCTGAAAGAAACTCAACAAGTCTAGTAGCTTCTGCAAAAAAAGAGGCAATAAAGGCTTTGAGTCCAATATGATGCAACTTCAGAATTGGCCACGGAACCCCGACCATCTTCTTTGTATGTCTGTCATGTATTCATATGAAACATCATGACATTAGTTCTTGGCGAGCCACAGTTTGCCAGATAGTTTGTACGCTTTTCTATTTGCTGTTTCCTAACTGAAGACAGTGCCTCTCTTGAACACAGTTCTGGTCTCCGACATTCCTCAGATAACTGATTTTGTTGGCCGATCTTAATATGTAGACATCATCAGTCAGTGTCAGTGGATCTTGGACCTCAGGCAGCGATTGCAATAGAAGCCTGCACTCAGCTGAAGTCAATATGTAAATTATTTTGCGTTTGGGAATACGCCTGTTTTACTTCTCACCATAGCAGGGCCTACATTTTTATTGCTCCCACCCACTCACCTCTGTACTTGCCTGACAATAAGCACTAAAAGATGATAAAATCTGGGATTGTGCTTCATTCTAAGACTTCGTATCACACTACATGGAGCACTGGACTGATGCTGGACACTCTACAGCAATAAGAGGCTACCTTCCAATCAATCCTGGGTGGTACTTTGATGTGTCAGATCTACCATCTGATTGGCTGCCGGTCAGGTGTCCGGAAGTTGGGATTCTCACTTTTGAATGTGTTGGGCAAGAGCTCAGGCTGCCAGGCTTGGCTGACGTCTTTGTGTTTATTTCCAGGTGGGGCTGTCCTAAACCCATCCTACTATGGGAGGCCTGGCCACACCAACACCATGATCCATGAGTTGGGCCATATACTGGGTTTGTACCATGTTTTCAAAGGAGTAAGCGAGAAGGAGTCATGTGATGACCCGTGCAGGGAGTCTGTCCCTTCGATGGAGACCGGAGACCTGTGCGCCGACACTACTCCGACCCCTAAGAGCAAACTTTGTCGGGATCCCGACCCTGTAAACGATACATGCGGGCAAATGCGATACTATGACACGCCATTTGACAACTACATGAGCTACACAGGTATGTGTTCCTCATTCAGTCCTTTCAAACATGAATAACCGAATCCAGAAAAATGCCACACGCATTTAGTAATAAAAATCCGAAATCTCTTAAAATCTTCACAAAATTGCATGCAGGTTAAGGAAATATCGTTATTTATTAGTCAGCAAAAAAGTGTAGCAATGCCCAGAATAGTTGCAACAAGAATGAATAAGTACTTTGCATCTCTTTTCACAATGGAGGACACCAGCAGCGTACCAGAATTTGAAGAGAGTCAGGGGGCAGAAGTGACTGTAGTGGCCAAACCTAACGAGAAGGTGCTAGTGAAGCTGAAACGTCTCAAGGCAGATAAATCACCTGAACCAGATGGACTACCCCCAAGAGTTCTGAAGAAATCAGCTGAGGGGATTTTAGAGGCATTGGTGGTAATCTTTCAACAATTACCACACCCAGGGAGGGTCCAAGAGGACTGGAGATTGACTAATGTAGCAGCCCTGTTTAAGAAGGGAGGGAAATAGAAGACAGAAAATTTTAGGTGAGCCTTAATTTGGTAATTGTTAGGATGTTGGAGTCCATTATTAAGGATGAGATTGCGGAGTATATGACAGTGCATGGTAAAATAGGGCTGAGTCATCGCAGCTTCATCAAAGGGAGGTCATGACAACAAATGTGTTGGAATGCTTTGAGGAGGTAATGAGCAAGTTAGACAAAGGAGAGCTAGATGATGTGTTCAGTTTGGATTTCCAGAAAACCTTTGACAAGGTTCTGCATAGGAGGCTGCTAAATAAGATCCCTTGGTGTTGGGGGAAAATTCTGGCGTGTTTAGAGAATGGGCTGCCAGGCAAAAGGTGGAGATTTGGGATAAAGGGGTCTTTTTTAAGTTGGCAACCAGTAACTAGTGAAGTTCCATGGGTTGGTGTTCACAGTTATTTACATTATTCATTAGTGATCTGAATGAAGGAACTGAGGGCATTGTTGCCAAGCTTGCAGATGACATAAAGGTATGTGGCGAAACAGGCTGTGATGAGGAAGCGGGGAGGCTGCCTAAGGACTTGGATAGGCTAGGAGAGTGATCAAAGAATTGGCAGGTGCAATACAACGTCGGAAAGTGTGAAGTGATGTACTTTGGTGGGAAGAATAGAGGTGTAAACTGTTTTCTAAGTGGAAAAAGGCTTCGGAAGTCTGAAGCACAAAGGGACTTGGGAGACCTCATTCAAGAATCTCTGAAGGCTCATTTGGCAGTCAGGAATGCAAATGCAATATTAGCATTTCTTCCAAGAAGGCTAGAATTCAAAAACAGGGATGTAGATTCAAGGAGGCTGTTTGCAGATAAAGGGGCGGTTGGGAAGTGGGAGGTCTTTAAGAATGATAATGAGAGTTCAGAGACAATATTCCTGTTATTGTAAAGTGAAAGGCTGGCAGGTGTAGGTAATGTGGGATGTCTAGAGAAATTGAGGGTGTGGTCAAGAAGAAGAATGAAGCATACTTCAGGTATAGACAGCTGGGATTCAGTGAATCCCTAGAAAAGTAAAAGGAATATACTTAAGAGGGAAATCAGGAGGGCAAAAACGGGATATGAGAGAGCTTTGGCAAATAGAGTTAAGGAGAATCCAAAGAGATTCCATAAATACATTAAGGGAGAAAGAGTAACTAGGGAGAGAATATGGCCTCTTAAAAATCAATGTGACAATCTATGTGTGGAACGACAGGAGATGGGTGAGATAGTAAACAAATATTTTGCGTCAGCATTAACTGTGGAGAAGGGCATGGATGCTAGGGAACTTGGGGAAATAAATAGTAATGTCTGAAAAGAGTTCATATGACACAAGAGGAGGTGCTGGAGGTCTTAAAATACATAAAGGGAGAATAAATCCCTGGGATCTGATCAGGTATTTTCCAGAACTTTGTGGGAAGCTAGAGAAGTGTATGCTGCACTCCTTGCTGAGGTATTTATATCATCGATAGCCGTAGATGAGGTGCCAGAAGACTGGAGGCTGGCTAACGTGGTGCCACTGTTTAAGAAAAGTGGTAAGGAAAAGCCAGGGAACTATAGATTTGTGGGTCTGACATCAGTGGTGGATGGCGGAGTCTGAGGGACAAGGATTTACATGCATTAAGAAAGACAGGAATGATTCGGGAAAGGCAGTGGCATTGTGTGTGGGAAATTGTGTCTCACTAACTTGATTGAGTTTATTGAAGAAGTGACAAAAATGAATGATGAAGGTAGATCAGTAGATGTTGCCTCTATGGACTTCAGCACAGCGTTTGACAAGATTCTGCATGATAGATTGGTTAGTAAGATTAGGTCATGTGGAATCTGGGGGAGCCGGCCAATGAGGTACAAGATTGGCTTGAACATTGGAATCAGAGGCTGCTGGTGGAGGATTTCTTTTTTGAACTGGAAGCTCATGACCAATGGTGTGCCACAAAGATCAGGACAGGGACTACTGCTTTTTGTCATATGTATAACTGATATGGATATGAATATAGGAGATATGGTTAGTACGTTTGCTGATCACACCAAAGCAGATGGTATAATGTACAGTGAAGAAGTTTATCTCGGTATGTTGGAACCTTGATCAAATGGGCCAATGGGCCGAGGAGTGACAGATGGAGTTTAATTTACATAAATGTAAAAATGCTGCATTTTGGGAAAGCACAACAGGGCAGGACTTATAAAATTAATGGTAGGGCCCTAGGGAATGTAGCCGAACAAAGAGACAGAGAGGTGCAGGTATTTAGTTCCTTGCAAGTGGAGTTGCACGTAGACAGGTGGGTGAAGAAGGCATTTGGCACTGTTGCCTTCATTGGTCATAACATTGAGTACAGGTGTTGGAATGTCATGTTGTGGTTGCACAGGCCACTGGTGAGGCCACTTTTAGAAGACTGTGTACAATTTTAGTCACCCTTCTGTAGGAAGGATGTTGTTAAACTTGAGAGAGTGCAGAAAAGATTTACAAGGATCTTGTTGGGAAAGTCACTTTTTATTGTTGATGAAACAACAAAGCTTAATTTCATGATATTCTTCATATTGAAAACCAGGTAGGTGTTTAACTGCATGATGTAGTGATTATCTGATGTCAGCCAGGTAAATTTCATGGAATATGAATGCCCTGATTTGGGCTATTAATCTGGTCCAATCAGGGAGCCCTAGCTGACAGTTATAAACAGGAATGATAGGTTCTATTCACTCTGAGAGCTGGTTCTGAGGAAGCTGGATCAGTGTCAACTACTATGCATGCTCAAATAAAGGGTGACGGTGACAGAATACTGGCACCTATGGATTTATTTTGCCTTTTGAACACCATTGTTCATTTTGTGTGCTGCACGGAATGATATCTTATGATTCCAGGCTCAACGTTTAATGTCAAATACAACTTAGACTTATTTTGAGGTGGCTTCAGAGTTTCTGTAAAACATGAATGTGTTTTGAGAATACATTCAGCTTAAACAAATTGAAAATGTGGGGAAAAGAATGTTTACCAGTTATATAATTTTCTCTGTTAAACTCCAACCACAAAGACATTAAAATACAGGAATCACTCATGGTGGTTGTTCTTGGATTTATGTAAACCTCGTCATTCTGTTTCCCTTTTTGTTCTTTCCTTTCGATTAATGAAAAGCAATAAAAATGTAGAATTTTCAACATGGCTCAGTGAAAGGGAAATCATTAAGTTATTTGTTGAAATCACTGGAGGTTTTTTTAAAGGAAGCGACAAACAATATAAATCAAGTGTCTGTTGTGGATGTGCTTTATTTAGATTTCCAGAAAGCATTTGACAAAGTGCTATATCCAAGGTTAATCCTTTTATTCATTCACAGGATGAGGGTGTCTCTGACCAGGCAGTATTTATTGCCCAGAGGGCCATTAAGAGTCAACTACATTGCTATGGGTCTGGAGTCACATGTAGGCCAGACCAGATGAGGATGGCAGTTTCCTTCCCTAAAGGGCATTAGTGAACTGGATCGGTTTTTCCCCAACAATCGACAATAGATTCACAATCATCATTAGAGTCTAAATTCCAGATATTCAGTTGAATTCAGATTCCACTATTTTCCATGGTGGGATTTGAGCCCAGGTCCCCAGAACATTATCTGATCTCTGAATTAACAGTCCAGCGATAATACCATTAGACCATCACCTCCCCATCGTTAATACACATCATGTTAATACAACTCCTGGTGTAGGAGGTGTCAGCCTGAGACAGTTTTGTTTGATTTATTCTCTTCCCTTAGTGAGGGAAGCTGAAGGGTATTCATCATATCCTGGATTTCAGATTCCAATTTTTGAAATAAACCCACAGCAAAAAAAAAACACCCTTTATACTTAAATCCAAGGCAAATTTGACTAACAAAAGCATTCAAACATGGGGGATTTCCTTCAGTAGTTTATTTGCAATTGGAAGCTTTGAGGAAATGAAGGAAGACAGGACAGAGGAGCAAAAGGTAGGTTATAAATTTCATATTTTGCTAAAATCAATTCAGCTGAGTTAAATTCCTGGAGGAATAGTGTCCTCATTAAGTTGGGCCTCGGCATTTTTCTTCTAGTGGGCAAAGGGTAGGTTTCTTTCCATCTAGAAACTTAGTGTCAGAGATGAGGTACTGACCCAGGATGTCGTAGAGTTATACAGCACAGAAACAAACCCTTCGGGCTAAATCATCCGTGTTTTTTTTAACTTTCCCCTCTCACCTTAAACCTATGCCTTCTAATTTTGGACTCCCCCACCCCTAGGAAAAAGACCATGGTTATTCACCTTATTTATGCCCCTCATGATTTAATAAACCTGTGTAGGGTCACCCCTCAGCCTCATCCCATAGCTCAAACCCTCCAGTCGCAGTGACATCCTTGAAAGTTTTTTCTGCACCCTCTCAAGTTTAACAACATGCCGTATACAGCAGGGAGACCAGAACTGTACACAGTGTTCTAAAAGTGGCCTCACCAAATGTCCTGTACAGCTGAAATTTGATGTCCCAACTCCTATACGCAGTGTTCTGACCAATGAAGGCAACAGTGCCAAATGCCACTAGCACTACCCTGTCTACCACCCTTTCAAGGAGCTATGCACCTGCACCCCTAGGTCTCTTTGTTTGGCAGCATTCTCCAGGACCCAGCCCTTCAGCAACAACTGAATAGAGTAGAATAGAAATTCATTGTCATGTGTACTGTTACACATTTTGTACATCACCCTACCGTGTTGCTTATGGTAATGACAGAAGTCAAACATCATAATTTTTAAAAAGTTAAATTAAGACAGAGTTGATCACAGTTCAGTTAATGGCTCCTGGGCTCAGGGAAAGCCAATTAATGGAATTCCCTGAAGATACAGCTGGGATGAGACTGCTACAGTCGACTGCTGGAATTCTGGGCCGGAAGTGTCTGCTGAAGACCACCATGCCGGGCGAGACTGCCACTCCTGGATGAGCCCTGCTGCTATGCTGCTGGAATACTTGGATGCCCCAAAGAAGGCATCCAGACGAGGACAAGACTTCCATGCTGGGACAAGACCATCATGACGGGCTGAGACCACCACGCAAGACTGCTGAAAATCACCTCATCAGTGGTCTGGGAGAAGTCTTCCACCGAAACTGTTAAAAGAAGATAAGATGAATCTTGATAATAACTATAATAACTGGAAGTAAAAATAAAGTGCAGAGAAAAACGAAAAAGTAAAAGTGGACGGCGCAGACAAGCTGCTGGATTAAGGGGACTATGCGTTGCACTGCTATTCCATTGCTATCTTATATATGACTTAGACTCCCAGAATTGTACATTTAGTCATGTGACAAGAACAGGCATTTCAGGTGCTGATGGTCCATCTTGGTGGGTTAATTGGCTGTTGTTAAGGTTAAGCAAACAATGTGGCTTTACCATCTCCTGCTCCGTTAGAGTCTCTGTTGACAGGTGCTGAGGTTACTGTGAAAGAATGTATCGAGATTGAGCAGCATCAGCTGAAAAAGCAGAATTAACGTTTTGGGCCCAGTGACCCTTCTTCCAACATCCTCCTCAGATGCTGCTAGACCTGTTGCATTTTTCTAGCAATTTTTGTTTTTGTTTGTGATTTCCAGCATCTTTGATTTTTCTGTTTTCTTTGGGATATCTCTTCATGCCCTCTGACCTTGATAGGTCTATTTATTAGCGTGCATAGAAGATTAGTGAATAGGAAACAGAGAATAGGTGTTAGTGGGGTATTTTTGAGCTCACAAAATTTGGCAGTAGGAGTGCCACAGATTTATGCTGGGGGTCTCATTAGTTTACAATTCATATTCATGACTTGGATGAAGAAATCACATATGTGGTTGCCAAATTTACTGATGACTCATGGACAGTTTATGAAGAGAACCCAAAGTGTCTGAAAAGATATGTTGATAGGTTACTTGAGGGGCAAAAATTTGGAGGATGGAATAATATCAGAAAATAGAAACTGTCCAGAATAGGCAGGCAATGTGAGATTGCTGAACTCTGACGTACAGAGGTACTCGGATGTCCTGGTTCATGGATTTTGTATGCAGGTGCAAGCAAGTGATTAGTAAGACAAATAGTACGTTGTAATTTCTTGCCAGGGAAATTGAAGTTAAAGGTTGGGAAGTTTTGTTAGTGTTAACAGGGCATTAGTGAGTATGGTGAGTACTATGGACAGTTAGAAGTGGTTCAACTGATATCTGAGATGGTGGGGAGATCTTATGAAAAAAGGTTGGACAGGCTGTATCCTTTATTCACTGGATGTTAGCGCAATAAGATGTCACTTTAATGAGATGCATCAGATCTTGAAAGACTTGGTAGATGCAAAAAGGGATTTATTTTTCTTCTTAGGGAAGCAACTAGAAGTAGGGGACAGAAAGAGGCAATTTGGCCCATTTCAAATCTGTACCATCCTTCTGAAGAACATCCCATCTAGACCCACCCTATCCCCCCTTTTCCCAGGGCTAATCCACCTAGCCTGCACATCCCTGCACACTATGGACAAATAAACATAGCCAGTCCATCTAAACAGCACATCTTTGGACTGTGGGAGGAAACCCACGCAGATATGAGGAGAATGCGCAAACTTTACACAGCCAATCGGCTGAGGCTAGAATTGAACCTGGGTTCCTGGCACTGTGTGGCCCTAATTGTGAGTCTTTACAATTCTTGCCCCCAAAGCACATAATGGGCAATCATTGAATACTTTTATGACAGAGCTGGATAGACTCTTGACTAACATCAGACTCAAAGATTATTGAGGCTTGGTGAGATTGAGAGTCAGTCAGATCAGCCGTAGTCTTAATAAATGATGGAGATGGGCCAAATAGCCTGTTCCTGCACCTAACTTGCACGCTGACATGTAAGACATTTTGCAATGTGGCTGTAAGACCACTGAGTATGACCCTACATCCAAGGATTGCAGTGGCCCAACAAGGTCTCCTTGCTACCACTTTCTCCAGAGCAGTTAGGGATGGGCAATAAATGTTGGCATTGCCAGTGATGCCCACACCCCTTAAAGGAATAGAATAAAATTTTACAGTGAATTCCATGGCATCTGCATACTCTTGTGAGTTGCTTTACGTCTTAATTGTGTCTATTTTCAAACTCCTATTTTCTTCTGATTTGACTGGCAGAAAATAAAGCAGATTTAATTGAAATTATTTCCTCTCTATTTACGAGTTTTATTGAGGATCCAATTTGTCTCTGTTTTGAAATATTTCTAGAAGGAGCACTTGGAAATTGCTGTGGAAGAAAATGACGATAAATCAGCGATGATTCTTTAAATATGTAGGTTAATTTTGGTGCTCATCTAAAAATAACAGAGACTATAAAAATTTAGAAACTAGATCATGCATTGCAACATGGCCAAAATTTCTTTTGAAGGTAGTTAAACTAGTCGATGAGAGGCCTATCTACTAGATTCAATTTACGGGGGTCTTTAGAAAACCTTGGATTGAGTTCTACATGCATGATAAACATTAAGATTCGTAGCTTCGACGGTCATGTTGGAATGAACATTATCTTGGCAATAGGAAGTTGAAGATGATGTTAAATGAATAAATCTCTAAAATAGACAGTGGCTTGAGGTTCTGCAGTTTGCATTCTGAACCACTGCTCTTTGGGCTGTTTAATAATGACTAGGGAAAGTTCTTGTATATCATATGAACATTAATATTTGTTACCAGTGCCAAATTATGTGGTGAGGTGACAATTTTGAAGGAAATTAACTGGATCCAGAAGTCTGCAGCCTGCACAAACAGATGGACTGATAGATTGCAGATGGATTTTAATGCGACCACATGTACTGTTTGTAGATTTGGGGAGACAAGCAGGTAATGTTTTAGGATGCAAAACAATATATTTATCTGCAGTTTTATTTCTGAGGAGTTACTGATTATGTTCTTCAACATTACTTAATATAACATGGGGGAGGATGTCACCTCATACTTGCTGAACTGACCAAATATGACCGCTGCCTCATAGATTATTGTGTGCTGGGAAATCACACACACATTCTGTCACAGTCTATTTCTCATGTTCATAGTGTTTCAATTTCAATCAGCAGTGTGGTGGTGATTCTGAAGGATTTGTATTGTACCTTCCTCTGCCTGTCCTCAGTGTAGAGAAGGCTTGCAGTTGGTGCAGCAGTCTGCACTCTGATAAGGAGCATTTGTTACCTCTGCCTGCAGTTCCTGATGTTATGTTGACTTGAGCACGTGGAGAGAGAAAGAGTGGACGCACTTTGATGAAAGCTCTAACTGAGTTGAATGTTCTGGGGGGGTAGTAAGACAGAGTTAATATGATATGTTCAAATCTTCCAGAACAGATTTTCAAGATGTTAACATGATTCTCAAATAAAATTGACATTTTCTTGAGTATTTTGGAGCTATCGTAGATAGAGAGAGTAATTGCAAACTAACGTGATTTGGGTTGAATCTTGGATGTTGGATTCAACATAAGCCAGAGATTGTCGGTTCGAGTCCCATTTTGGGCAGCACGATGGCAGAATGGTTAGAAAGGCACTGCTGCCTCATAGCACCAGGGACCCAGGCTCGATTCCACTCTGGGGTGACTGTCTGTGTGGAAATTGCACATTCTCTCCGTGTCTGCATGGGTTTCGTCTGGTTTCCTCCCACAGTCCAAAGATGTGCAGGTTAGGTAGATTGGCCATGCTAAATTGCCCGTAGTGTCCAGGGTGTATAAGTTAGGTGGATTAGAAATGAAAGGTTATAGGAAAAGGGTAGGGGAATGGGTCTGGGTGGGATACTTTTTGGAAGGCGGTGTGGACTTCTTGGGCCGAATGGCCTGTTTCCAACCTGTAGGGACTCTTTGATACTACCCTTTGATCTGTCTGATAAGACTGTTTCATTTTATTCATTGCATAGCCAATGGGTTGGAGCTTCCTTTTTGTACCTTGCCATCAATGTTTTGGGGCGAACTTTCCCCAATGTAAAGCTTGAGAGGCGCCCACATTGTTGCTTATTATTGGAGTACGTTAAGTTTTTACTTTCCTTGTTTCTTGTGATTGTGAGTATATAGTTTAACATTATACCATCCACCTGATTCCTCAATGGATTAAACATTCCAATCACCTTGGCTCATTGACCAACTGGAGATTGGATATCAGTGATTAACAGTTTTATTTTCTAATATACAAACACAGAAGATAGGAGCAGGGTGAGGCCATTCAGCTCTTCAAGCCTGCTCCACCATTCATCACAATCGTAGTTGATCATCTAACTCAATAGCCTAATCCTGCTTTTGCCCCATAACCTTTCATCCCATTCAACCCAAGAGCTAAATCTAATCGCCTCTTGAATACATTCAGTGTTTTGGCATCAGCTACTTCCTGTGGTAATGAATTCCACAGGCTCACCACTCTTTGGGTGAAGAAGGTTCTCCTCACCTCTGTTCTAAATGGTCTGCCCCAAATCCTCATACTGTGACCCCTGGCTCTAGACACACCCAGCATTAAGAACATCTTCTCTGCATCTACCCAGCCCAGTCCTGTTAGAATTTTATAAGTCTGTATGAGACCCCCACCCCTCATTCGTCTGAACTCCAGTAAAAACAACCCAAATCTAGTCAATGTCTCCTCATGTGTCAGATTTGCCATCCACGAAATCAGCCTGGTAAATCTTTGTTGCTCTCCCTTGAGCACAAGAGCATCCTTCCTCAGAAAAAACAGACCAAAATTGCACACAGTTTTCTAGGTGTGGTCTCACCCAGGCCCTGTACAACTGCAGCAACACATTCCTGCTCCTGTACTTGAAACCTCTCACCATGAAGGCCAACATACTATTTGCCTTCTTTACCACTGCTGCACCTGCATACTTGCCTTCAGCGACTGGTGCACAAGGAGAGCCAGGTCCCGCTACACACTCCCCTCTCCCAATTTACAGCCATTCGGGTAGTAATCTGCCTTCTTGTTTTTGCAGGGAGCATATCAGAGTTGAGCTTACTCATGTGGGCCTAAAGAAATGGAGAAAGCTGAGGAAGCTGGAAGACCATTCAACCCACTAAAACTCATCCCTTTGTATTTTCAGTTAGTTATAGACTTGTATAGTGCAGAAACAAATCCTTTGTTCCAACTCATTCATGCCGACCAGATATCCTAAATTAATCTAGCCCCATTTGCCAGTACTTCAAGCCTGTTGCCCAAGTGTCTAATCAATGACTCCTAAAGTCTGTCCAGGTTCGCTGCAGTTGTTAGAGAACAAAATGATTGCATTCTGGCTGATTTTTACTGCCTTGCTTAACACCAGTGAATTCTAGCACCCAGCTGTATGAAGAATGATCTTTATCTTTTGCATGTTTCCATCCTCTGGAATAATCTAAGGAGATGACTGATGTTCTGCCTTGGGTGAAAAGACTAGGGCAGTGTTCGTATTCTCATGGTCGCCAGTCACTTCATAATATTTCTTGGGCTGTGGTGCTTTCTAACACTGGAATGATGTACAGAGTGACCAATGAGCTCTTTACTTAACACAGAGTTGTTCTGTCAGCCACTTAGCATCAGGAGCAGTGGTAATAGATGTCTAGGCTAATACAAAATGAGAAACTAACAGTGGGTCTTTACAATAGAAAAGGAACTGACTTCATTGGCAAGCTCTTGCACTCCTGGGAACCTGATTGCCTACACATTTCCCTTTCCAGAGCTTCTGATCTTTTCTATCCTCAGCCATGCAAAATCTTACTGTGTACTCTTCAGATGGTATTACTGTGTCCTGACAGAGGCAGTAATCAAGAAAACTGCTTCGGCCTCAACTCTAAGGTTCATTGGTGCAGTGTCAAATGCTGCCTTGAAAGCAGATGTAGCTACTCTTGTAATTCAGCTCCCATCTAGATCAAGTGCTGGTGAAATCTGGAGCCAAGCAGGAACAGAACTAAGGGTTTTTGAACTAACCTGCTAATTCTTCAAGGCTCTTTGGTTTCATCCACTTAAGGAGGAAACTGATAACGTTGGGAATGATTGATTGAATTACATTTGTAGATCTATTCTGTTTGCAAAGGGAGAAAGGGATTACAACACGTACAGAATGGGTTGGTTTCCAAGTTTGCAATTGAGGTACATTATTGGAAAGGAGTCACAGTAGAATTGCTCAGCAACTTGCAGACCTGAATGTCTGAAAAGGAACATATATCATTTTCCAACACAATGCACAAAGTAAATCTATCGATTTGTAGTTAAGTTCTTACATATCCAGTTTAATTCAGGCATGTTGTATATTCATTACGCTTCTTTTAACTATCTAGGTTTCCTCTGCACTTGTCTGTCTGAGATTCTTGGAGATTGTCAACATTGGTATAGTCTCCAGTCTGTAGGATTATGCTTGATAGAAAGGCAAATAAAAGACAATGCTGTAAAGCTATAATAGAGTGGGTCAGTGAAATCTAAAAGCAAACCTGTGTATGGCCAAAAGGCATTGTGCACCACTCTATATGTGATACAAAGCATTAACAGCTGAAAGAGTTAACCTTTATGCCAAGAATGAGCTTGATGACAATCAGAAAGATTCAATTAAGAGACAAGCAAGGCTGTAGACAGAAATGGACTTAACAGTCATAGAGTCATACGGCATGGAAACAGAGCCTTTGGTCAAACCAGTCCATGCCGACCATAATCCCAAACTAAACTACTTCCACCTGCCTGCTCCATATCCTTCCAAACCTTTCCTAATCATGTACATATCCAAATATCTTTGAAATGTTGTAGATGTACCTACGTCCACCACATCCTTTGGAAGTTCATTCCACTAGCGAACCACTCTCTGTACAAACAATTTGCCCCTCAAGTCTTTTTTAAATCTCTCCCCTCCCACCTTACAATTGTGCTCCCTTGTCTTGAAATCCCCCATCCTAGGGAAAAGACAATATAATGAATAAAAAGGATAACTGGCATTTAAATTCAATACTTTCAGCCTGCATGTGACCATTTTGATTTCATGTTGGGCTAAAGCAAAACTGTGGACACTGTTGGCGCTAACACCTTATCTTTGAAAGATCTTACTGTTTACATGCCATTGACGTTACGGACCACCAGAGTGCCTGTCATTGACCAGTGTATCTACACCAGCTGCCTTCTGTAATAACACTGTTAATCTTTGCCAGTGAGATCTTTGTTAACTTGAGCTCAGACCAATACCTTTGCTGGAATTAGGTGCATGAGTGAGACTTATTAGATAATCATTGCAAAATAAAGTAAGTTAGTTTCTGGAACCCAAAAGAGACCACATTTGGGATTTACAGAAGTGTAACTCGCCAACAGTTGAGCTTTGTATATCAATAAACAATTTAAAAGCTGACAGGAGTGATCAAAAGAGGAAATATATTTTTCTGAGCTTTGTCGTGAGGGAAAAGAATAGTGGCTGTGATTGCATTGGACATGTGTTAAATACAGGTTTGTAGGCCAACTAAATATGGTTGTAAGGTAAATAATATATTTATGAGGTAAATAGTAGGTTTGTAAAGTTCTGTGTTGCTCTGTTGCCTGGAGATCATGGTGGGTCTGTTGTGAATGTAGAAAGTCTCTGAATCCAAGCCAACCATGTGAGACGCCAACGAGCGAGAGACAGCAACTAATACGTTATAAGGATATATTAAAAACACATACTTTTTATCAAAGCAGTATTGCTTAGGAAACCTTTAAACAGAACCCAAACAAATACAAATTAACACCATATTTAAGTGGTTGATCAGAATCCGTATTCAGTGCTGACCTTATTTAATCGCCAAAATTAATGCCATATTTCAGCATTCAGCGCTGCCATTCTGGGAATAGGAATCACATTCATTATTATTATTTTCTTGCAAAGAAAGAATAACACTCCTGAAATCCCTCCACCCTGTTCAGAAGAAATTGCGAGGCTTAGCAGGTATAGCAAAACACCCTCTTTTTCCTTCTCAGTTACCCTTTTTGACCTCAGCGTTGTGTTTTCTGTTCCCACCATTTTCCCCGCTGATGGACCACTCTTCCCCAGGTCTATGTCTCTGTGGGAATCAGCAGTTCTATGGGTCTGTTGCCAAAGTAAAATGTGTGAATCGAAATGAGTGCTGGCAGGCTGGTCAGCCGATGGGATTTCTCAGCCGAAACCCAAGCCTACCAGGTTCCAGCAGGAGTTGCTGGATAATGAGCAGCAGTGGGAGTGCTGAAGTTTTTGATTCCTTTGGCTAGCGGGGAGGCAGTGGAGCCCAAGGTGCTGACACCTCCATATTGCCTGTGATCTGCAAACACGATATAGGCTTAGGTATCAAATTGTCCTCCCTGTGGCTCATTGGTACATGAAGTGGTACAATACTGTGGGTCAAAAAAAAACATTCTACAGCTCAATGGAACATTCACAACACAACAAAACCCCTGCGTTGCTCTCTCTGCTGAGAGTTCAGTCCAGGATATAGCTGCAAAATCAGGCATTCAAAACCAGTTTTCCCTTTCCTCATTTTGGAGTTGTCATTGTGACCCCTGTACCAAATCATGCATTTGTCCTCACAACAGCACCGTAATGTCAGCGTAATGTAGGACCATTGTCTGATGAAGTATGCATTAGGAACATAGGAGTAGGCCATTGAGCCCATCAAACCTGCTCTGCTATTCAATACAATCATGATTGATTGACCACTTCACTCCCCCAATCCCATAGCGGTGTGTACAGTTGGTAATCAGAAATCGATCAATCTCTGCCTTAAACATATTCAAAGACTGGGCTTCCACAGGCTCACCACCCTTGGAGTAAACGATTTTTCCCTGTCTCAGACTCGCGTAAGTGGCATCCATCTCATTTTTAAATTGTGGTCTCAAGTTTTAGATTCTCCAACTAGGGGATTCCTATCTTCGCTACATCTACCCTGTATATTCCTTTAAGTATTTTGTAGATTTCCATGAGAGGATCTATCATTCTTTGAAATTCTAGAAGAATTATTGGTTTATTCAATACAGTTTTCATGCATGATGCATTATTTTTGCCCCCTCCAGCCACACACTCAAAATTCTAGCACCACTTTGAGTTAATGCAAGCACCTTGAATGTTCCTTGTAAGCTTACTCCTTAATCGTATCCAGGTTTACTTATTGTCTCATTTTGACTGTCAACCTGGAAACAAACTTAAGAATTTATCTACAGTAAACCTTCCTGATTTGACCAAAATAGATTGAATTCCAAGAAAACTAACATTGAGTGCTTTCTTCCTCTAGTTCCACCCTTTGTAAGGCCTTGTTGTATAACAATAGGCTGAATTTGATCTTAAAAACAGAATGGGTTTGGGGAAGGATGGTAGGATCAAAGACAAAATAATCTGTTCTGTGATGTAACCCACTTATTTCCATCTCTCACTGAGGTTAGAAGTAGGTTGGTTGATTATGGTATGAGATTGTAAGTCCTCTGGGCATTGCAGGTTTTGAAATGTAGCACACATTGGCAGGGTATTCCAAGGAGGTGAGTGCCTTTGTATTGACTTCCTGGAGACATACATCTTCCTGAAGGGTCCCTGAGATTGAGACATACCAACTTCCTACTATACTTCTGCCCATCCTCCCATTCCACCATCGCATGCCCCTTACACGCCACAAGGCCTTCAACCTTCCCCTCACAGGCCTGGGTTTTAGGAATGTCCATGATTGCAAATTGCCATCTCCCATTTCCAGTTGGTGCCCTTCGCTGGCTGAGGGTATCGCTGGCTAGGCCTGTATTTATTGCCCATTCCTGTTTGTCCAGGGAGCAGTTCAGAGTCAACCACATTACTGTGGATCTGGAGTCACATGTAGTCCAGACCAGGTAAGGATGGTAGATTTCCTTTCCTAAAGGACATTAGTGAACCAGATGGATTTTCCTGACAATCAACAATGGCTTCATGGTCGTCATTATACTCTTAGTTCCAGATATTATTGCATCCAAATTCCACCATTTACGGTCATAGGATTTGAATCCAGGCCTGCAGAACCTTACCTGGGTCTCTGGATTAATAACCTAGCGATAATATTACTAGGCTGTAACCTCCCCTTGTGATAACATCACTGGGCATGTTCTGGGGACAAGGGCTTATAAAGCCCCACCCCCATGGTAGAAAGCTGACCAAATGGTGACCATAAATTGTTGTCAAAATTCATCTGGTTTGCTAGTGTTTTATAGGGAATGTGGTTGACTCTTAACTGCCCTGTGGGCAATTAGATATAGGCTGAAAATGCTGGCCTGGTCAGTGATGCCTGTATCCTGTGAATACATTTTAACAAATGCAGGCTCCCCTTAACTCTCTGGCAAGCACACACCTTAAGGTAAGTAAATACCCTCACCCCACCCCTCCCATTGAGTGAGAAGACCTTGTTGGTTAGCTGGAGGTGCCTTTATACATGACAGGAGCAAAGCAAACTCAGGAAGCTGCAGCCCAAGGACTGAATTGCATGCTGTATCAGACGATCAGTGTGATTGTCAGGAGCAAACATGGAGACTATCTTTCACTGAGCAAGCAACAAGCAATGGGAGCAGAAATATGAAGTGAGCTGTTGTGACATTTTGTTTTAAGTAAGTGATGTCTCAAAGGGACTGTGGAAAGCTTCACAAACTGGTGTCATTTGACTTCCAGAAATCAGGTGCAAACTTTTTCTTGTGTAAGGATCTGGGACAATGGGCAGGATTGGATTCTGTGTTGTCCGATGGGTAAGCAAGAATGGCACTTGATGGAAGGGAAAGGGAAAGTCATTCTTTGATCATGTGCTCCTGGATGGCTTCTGGAACCTTTACTAAGGTGCTAGGTAAAGCAAGGCTCAGTAGTTATCAAGTCATACAGCACGGAAACAGAATTTTTGGTCCAACCAGTCCATGCCGACTATAATCCCAAACCAAACTAGTCCCATCCATCTGTGCCTTGTCCATATCCCTCAAAACATTTCTTATTCATGCACAGAATGTCTTTCAAATGTTGTAACTGTACTTGGCTCCATCATTTTGCTCTGGAAGTTAATTCCACACATGAACCATATCTATACCCTCATGATTCTGTCAGGTCACCTCTCAACCTCCTGCACGCCAGTGAAAAATGTCCCAGATTATCCAGCATTACCTTGTAACTCAAACTCTCCATTCCTGGCACCATCCTGGTAAGTCTCTCCTGAACCCACACCAACTTAATAACATCATTCTTATAACAGGACAACCAGAATTGGTCATAATACTCCAAAAGAGGCTTCACCGAGGTCCTGTACAACCTCAACATAATGTCCCCACTCTTATTCCCAAAGGTCTGAGCAATGAAGGCACGTGTACTAAACACTTTCTTAACCACCCTGGTTATCTGTGAGGCAAACTTCAAAAAATTATGTACTTGAATCCCTAGGTATAGTCTGAGGAAGCCTGTGTCTTGGTTGTCCCTAGGGACAACTAGGACCCCTTCCCATTGAAGCCTAGAGTAAGGAGAGAGACAGAAAAAGAAAATTAAAAAGGAAGAGAAAGATACAGACTATGAAAGATAAGGGTGAAGGCAGTAGAGTAAAGGACAGGGGAGAAACAGCATGAAATTTGAGAGAAGTAGAGAGGATGTTCCCACTGGCAGGTGAAGCCAGGACAAGAGAGCATAGCCTCAAGATTAGAGGGAGCAGATTTAGGACTGAATTGAGAAGGAACTTCTTCACTCAGAGGGTTGTTAATCTATGGAATTCCTTGCCCAGTGAAGTAGTTGATGCTACTTGAGTAAATGTAGATTTTTTTTGAACACGGGTAAGTTGATCTGAGTCCACAAAAAGAACAGCCATGATCTTATTGAATTGCGGAGTGGTCTCGGAGGGCCGAATGGCCTACTCTTTCTCCTAGTTCTCATGTAAATGTAAAATCCACAATCAACAATCCAAATTCCACATCGACAGCCAGTCATTAATCAGTCTGATGGTCAGTCCATAGCCAATAAGGGATTGTTGCCATCTTGAGCATTCTCCTTGATCTTATGCTTTTGACCTTTTGCTTCAAAGCAGCTACGTCTTGGAATTTATGTAGGAGAGACGACGTACACAGATTGATGTGGGTTTATAGATGGCAGACTGAGGGATAAATCTAAAGTTCTGGACGTCTGTGTGCAGGAGGAAGTGATGAGCTGCACAAACACCCCATGACTGCTGTCTAAATAGCTAGGGACCAAGTTGAAATGAATCCAGGGCTTTTAATAGACTCCTCTCTCAACATGTCCAATTGCTGCATAGCAACAGTCAACAAAGCAAGTAGAATCCTGATTGCTGCTGCCAAAACCAGGAAGTCATGTTCAAACTGCCTAGCACTTTAATCAGACTGCATCATGCATTCCTTGGGCCCAGCATTGGTCACAGGGCCACACAGAAGGCTTCCAACTTCTGAACGCAGTGTGAAGAAAAGCCATGAGACTCATTGCTTCATGTTGGAAGGTTAAATAAGGTGAAAAGTTGGGAAATGCAGCCTTTATAGATTTGAGAGGAGGCAGCTGATGGAGGCATACAAATGATATTGTAAAATCTAAAACTCAACATAACCCTCGTAGTGATAATTGAAAGGCCAAGAGCCACAGGTTACAGCTATTAAAGCACTGTATTCAAAACAAAAGTTAATTAAGAGGTATAAATGAAACAGTTGCTTCTATATATTTCTTCCTTACCTTCCACAGATGATAGCTGTACGAATAAGTTTACACCAAATCAAGTGGCCCGTATGCACTGTTACTTGGACCTGGTATATCAAGGCTGGATACATTCGAAAAAGCCATCACCCATTGCAATGGCTCCAGAAGTGATCAAGCAAACCATGAACTCTGTAACCATTCACTGGCTGCCTCCAATCAATGGGATACTGTACGAAAGGTGAGACTCTGCACAAGGTATAAGGCCCTCTTTTCCAAACAGCTTTTGGGCGCAGTTCTGTCCTTTTGGTTAATTATCAAATTTGGTCAAGAATTCTTTCGATTAAGAAATAATTCATTTCAGCAAAACAGGAACATGTGGATTAGAGAATTTTTGCTTGGCTGGTACTGATCAAACACCCTACATGATAAGAACATGTTTTTTTCTCATTTCAGGCACTGATAGACTTGCTGCCTATTAGGAGCCCCTTCCATAATTCACTGAGATGTTGGGAAGATGAGATTTCAACATATGTGCTTCATCATAGCGCAGTTTGATGATTATTACTGTTCACCATTTGAGCTGAAAGTTATGCATTATGATGGGAACTGCTGACATTTCTTTAAAAAAAGGCACTGCAGGTACTGAAAATCAAAAACGAAAACAGATATTGCTGAAAAATCTTAGCAAGTCTCGCAGCATCTGTGGAGAGAAATCAGAGTTAATTTTTCAGATTCATTGGGTCTGAAGAAGGGTCACTGGACCTGAAACATTAACTCCGCTTTCTCTTTACAGATGTGGCCAGAACTGCTGAGTTTTTCCAACAATTTTGGTAGTTACTTTTGGTATTTGCGTTTGTTGATCTCATTATGTCACCTCAAATACTGAATCGTATCTTGATTTTCTAGAGGCAAACATGTAGACCAGCTGTACCTCACTGATAACAATGGGATGTACAATGAAGGAAAACCCAGTAAAACTTGCAAATGATCCATAATGGCCTGATTTGCCTTGTATACATCAAACTGGAGGTCCTATACAACCAGTACCTTCATTTCCAAGTGTTACTGTTTCATTGGTTTACACTATGAACCAACTGGTGACCAATTGGTGATTTTGTGCTAGTTTTTCGTCACCAGATGGACACGGGAAGTTGTAAGTTTGAGGATCTCATGAATTTGGTCTTCAGGCCTCAAGTTAGTTGGTGCCTATAGGTGTCCATGTGATGGCGGAGTGACAAATCCAAGTTCAGGCCACCTCTTTCATCAGCATGGCCCACGAGGGGCAGTAAGAATTGGAGTGAGCCCCTTTTACCTGCCCTGGGTGGCTGTGTGATGGGATCTGGTCTTTGCATTTCATCTGACAGACAATGAAACCTGCTTTTTGCGAGGCTCGGAGCAACCCAGGAATTCTCCCACCCGAGCCACACTTTTATCAAATACTTAAACTTCCGAGGTAACAGGACAGAGCCACAAAGGGCATATCACCAAATAGTTTAGGACTAATGTTCTTCGGAGTCCGGCAGAGAGGTAGGTGTTCCTGCATCGTTATAGTGAGGGTTTAGCTTCCATCGAATTCTAATTGGAGGGAGCTTTTTTATTGAATGTTGCTGTCGTAGGAAAAGCGGTTTTCTGTGATTACCACTGTTGAGTTCAGCTGCAGCTAGGCTATCCACAGTCAGGCTGATCTCAAGTGCCACCATGTAGGCTTCGTCTATGAATTTTAACCATTTCTTTTCTGTCAAGGGTACTTTAACTGGGAGCAGGGAGAGGTTGTTCGGGCCTTTGAGCTTGCCCCACCATTATAGATCATGGCTTATTGTCTCCTCAGTGTTGCTTTCCTGTACTCCCAGCATAGCTCTTCATGTCAATAGTCTTCAGAAGCCAATTGATTTCTGTCTTGAAGCTGCTCAACGATTGAGCTTCCACAGCCCTCTGGGAACTGGAATTCCAAAGATTCTCGAGTGAAGACATTCCCCCTCATCTCCATCTTAAATCTCCGTCTCTTTTGGCAACTGCTTTTAAACACATCAGCCAGGGAAAATATTTTACCGCTTATTTCCATCTTACCACTCAGTTACAGCTTCACAAGGTTCACTCAGATCACCTCTCGGTCCACAAAACTCTAGAAAATACAGCCTCAGTTTCCTTGATCTCTCCTCTGAAAACAGTCACGCTGCCCCAGGAATTAATCTGGTGAATCTCCATTGTCTCCTTAAAATACTCCAGGTTGTGCTGAATCCAATACTTTGATGTTTGATGTATTTGATGTCTTTGTAGAGAAATCACCTGGAACCTCATAGAATCCCTATAGTGTGGAAAGAGACCATTTGCCCCATCAAGCCCACACTGACTCTCCGAAGAGCATCCCACCCAGACTGCTGCACTATCCCTGTAACCCTGCACTTCCCATGGCTAATCCACTTAGTTTGCATATCCCTGGACACTGGGGAATTTAGCATGGTTAGTCCACCCTGACCTGCACATTTTGGACTGTGGGAGCAAACTGGAGTACCTGGAGGAAAGCTGCATAGACACAGAGAGAACGTGAAAACTCCACACAGACAGACAGTTGCCCAAGGCTGGAACCGAACCAAGATCCCTGGTGCTTGTGAGGCTGCATTGCGAGCCACTGAGTCACTGTGCAGTCCCTATTTCATTTCATTCTGCCCATAACAAATTATTCCAGAAAGACAGACTGCTCCAGTCTCTGGCAACAACTATTTGACGTGAAGGACATTGTTGTTCAACTGCTAAATCTCTCTGTATTTCTTCTTCTCTTCCTGAGCTTGAGTGGTCATTGAAGAGAATAACTGCGGGTTGATTTGGCATCAGCTTTCTTCTTCAGATTTTGGAAGCCAGTGGATTTCAGGAACCCAGCACATGGAGATATACAGGGGATGACCACTTGGAAACCGATTTCAAGCCCACCAACTCCCACAGCTACCTTGAATACACCTCCTCCCACCCACCTTCCTGCAAAAATTCCATCCCCGATTCCCAATTCCTTCACCTCCGCTGCATCTGCTCCCAGGATGAGGCATTCCACTCCCGTACATCTCAGATGTCCTCATTCTTCAAGGACCGCAACATCCCCCCCCCCCCGCAGTGATCGAGAATGTCCTCGACCATGTCTCCTGCATTTCCCGCAATTCGTCCCTCACACCCGTCCCCACAATTACTGCCAAAAGAGAGTCCCCTTCACCCTCACATACCACGCCAGCAACCTCCGGATCCAACGCATCATCCTCCGACACTTCCGCCATCTACAATCCGACCCCACCACCAAAGACATTTTTCCATCCCCACCCAAATCTGCCTTCTGGAGAGACCAGTCTCTCCGTGCCTCCCTTGTCCACTTCACACTCCCCTCCAACCCCACCACACCGGGCACTTTCCCCTGCAACTGCAGGAAGTGCTCCACTTGCCCCCACACCTCCTCCCTCACCCCCATTCCAGGCCCCATGAAGACTTTCCACATCAAGCAGATGTTCCCCTGCACATCTGCCAATGTGGTATACTGCATCCGCAGTGCCCGTTGTGGACTCCTCTACATTGGGGAAACCAAGCGGAGGCTTGGGTACCGCTTTGCGGAAGTTATGTCATGGAAGGTGAACCATATGCTGGTTATGACAGACACAATGCTGAAGTATCTGCTTTTCATCTGGACCGGTACTATACAGATGTATTTAGAAGGATGTTACAAGATTTGAAAATTGTTCTCAGATTCTGCTGAAATCCGTTTTCAAATCAAAAAATTTTTAAGCTTCACTCTTCTTTTTCTATCTGTGGAATACAAACTGCAGTCAGGCTAGTTAGCGCTTCGTGCTTTCATAGTTTGAACTCTCAATTCGCTCATGCTGCAGTTATCTGATTTAAACCCTGGGGATGCAGTGGCATGATGGTAATGTCACTGAACTCACAATCCAGAGACACAGGCAAATGCTCTGTGCACATATTAGGATGGAATTTAAAATCATTTAATGAACCTAATAGTGAACATGGAGCCATGATCAATTGTTGCGAAACCCCATCAGAGGGTTAGATAGGGTGGATAGGGAGAGCCTTTCTCTTAGGATGGTGATGGCGAGCACGAGGGGGCATAGTTTAAATTGAGGGGTGAAAGATATCGGACAGATGTCAGAGGTAGTTTCTTTTCTCAGAGAGTAGTAAGGGAATGGAACGCTTTGCCTGCAACGGTTGTAGATTCGCCAACTTTAAGTACATTTAAGTCGCCATTGGATGAGCATATGGACGTACATGGAATAGTGTAGGTTAGATGAGCTTCAGATTGGTATGACAGGTCGGCACAACATCGAGGGCCGAAGGGCCTGTACTGTGCTGTAATGCTCTATGTTCTATGTTCTAACTCCTATGCTCGGTTCTCAATGAACAGCTGCACCTCCCAGTTGCGAACCATTTCAACTCGCCCTCCCAATTCCCCCTGGCATTCCTTAGACAACATGTCCATCCTGGGCCTCCTGCAGTGCCACAACGATGCCACCCGGAGGTTGCAGGGACAGCAACTCATAATCTGCTTGGGAATCCTGCAGCCCAATGATATCAATGTGTATTTCACAAGCTTCAAAATCTCCCCACCCCCCACTGCATCCCAAAACCAGCCCAGCTCGCCCCCGCCTCCATAACCTGTTCTTCCTCTTGCCTATCCCCTCCTCCCACCTCAAGCCACGCCTCCATTTCATACCTACTAACCTCATCCCGCCCCCTTGACCTGTCCGTCCTCCCCGGACTGACCTATCCCCTCCCTACCTCCCCACCTACTCTCACCTCTACTGGCCCCATCCCCACCCCTTTATCTTGTCTGTCTCCTCTCCACCTATCTTCTCCACTATCCTTCTTCGATCCTCCACCTCCTCTCTCCCTGTTTATTTTAGAACTCTTTCCTCCTCCCACTTTTCTGATGAAGGGTCTAGGCCCAAAACGTCAGCTTTTCTGCTCCTAAAATGCTGCTTGGCCTGCTGTGTTCATCCAGCTCCACACTTTGTTATCTCGGATTCTCCAGCATCTGCAGTTCCCATTATCAATGAACCTTAGTGTGATGGCTCCCTAGTACCCTGATAAATGCCTAGTCCCTTGGCAAATTAGATTCCAAGTAACATCAGCAGTAGGTGCAGTACTGATACATCACAAGATGGTGTCTGAAAAGATCTTTCGTTCTGTATATTCTCTTAAAGACAAGTACTCCATATTGAATAGGTACGTAAATGTGGTGAGAGATAGTAGGAACTGCAGATGCTGGAGAATCTGAGATAGCAAGGTGTCAAGCTGGATGAGCACAGCAGGTCAAGCAGCATCATAGGAGCAAGAAAGCTGACGTTTCGGGCCTAGACTCTTTCTGAAATGTCAGCTTTCCTGCTCCTATGCTGCTGTGTTCATCCAGCTCTACACCTTGTTATTGTAAATGTGAATAGCTTTGCAAGAGGTGAATAATTGGGAGAGAATTAAGCCCTAACTAAAGTCTTAAAAGTCAAAAATATCATTGTGAAGATCTGTGTTTCATTTCTAGAGGGTGAAAGGTGGAGGATAGCACAGAGTTTTGTCAAAATAATGCCCGTTCAGTGGTCTGAAGTGTCCTGTGTAGTTTGTAATGACCTCTTCATGTCTCACACATTCTCTGTGCATTGGATGTTGACAGGGATGGTAAATATTTCTCTGGTCTTAAAACGTCACACCGTTGGGATTCTGTTGATGAGCTTACATTATTATTTCTGATTAAATCCTAAATATGTGCTAAAGAAAGCTGTCTAAATCCACCAACTGATTGTCAAACAAAAAGTAGGGTCTGAATGACAAATGAAACTAACAACCTGTCAGTGCTGGGAATGTGGAATTTGCTATCACAGGGGATAAGTGAATAATGTCAGTCTACTTCAGGGAGGTGAGCTAAGTGTTAGAAGAGACAGGATGTATAGGACATTAATATTGGCATTGTCTGGTTGGGCTGAATGGTTTCTGTTTTTGTGCTGTATGCTTTATGAAATTGTCCTTTCTCCTCGAGGACCTGGCCTTGAGTCCAAGCCTTTCTAATGGGCACTGTTTGTTGGCTGTTCAGGTGCTGTGCAAAGTGTAGCTTGAATACTCTCGGACTCATTTATGAATTTATCAGCAGCCAAGCTGCAATTCAGATCAACTGAATGAGACCATTCTGCTCTTTTAGAACATAGAACATAGAACATTACAGCACAGTACAGGCCCTTCAGCCCTCAATGTTATGCCGACCTGTCACACCGATCTCAAGCCCACCTAATCTACACTATTCCACGTACGTCCATATACTTATCCAATGATGCCTTAAATGTACCTAAAGTTGGCGAATCTACTACTGTTGCAGGCAAAGTGTTCCATTCCCTTACTACTCTCTGAGAAAAGAAACTACCTCTGACATCTGTCCTATATCTTTCACCCCTCAATTTAAAGCTATGCCCCCTCGTGCTTGCCGTCACCATCCTAGGAAAAAGGCTCTCCCTATCCACCCTATCTAACCCGCTGATTATTTTATATGTTTCAGTTAAGTCACCTCTTAACCTTCTTCTCTCTAATGAAAACAGCCTCAAATCCCTCAGCCTTTCCTCGTAAGACCTTCCCTCCATACCAGGCAACATCGTAGTAAATCTCCTGTGCACCTTTTCCAAAGCTTCCACATCCTTCTTATAATGCGGTGACCAGAACTGTACACAAAACTCCAAGTGCGGCCACACCAGAGTTTTGTACAGCTTCACCATAACCTCTTGGTTCCAGAACTCGATCCCTCTATTAATAAAATTTAAAACACTGTATGCCTTCTTAACAGCCCTGTCAACCTGGGTGGCAACTTTCAAGGATCTGTGTACATGGACACCGAGATCTCTCTGCTCATCTACACTAGTAAGAATCTTACCATTAGCCCTGTACTTTGCCTTCTGGTTACTCCTACCAAAGTGCATCACGTCACACTTGTCTGCATTAAACTCCATTTGCCACCTCTCAGCCCAGCTCTGCAGCTTATCTATGTCTCTCTGCAACCTGTAGAATCCATCGTCACCATCCACAACTCCACCGACCTTAGTGTCATCTGCAAATTTACTAACCCATCCTTCTACGCCCTTATCCAGGTCATTTATAAAAATGACAAACAGCAGTAGACCCAACACTGACCCTTGCGGTACTCCACTAGTAACTGCTCTCCAGGATGACATTTCCCATCAACTAACACCCTGTGTCTTCTTTCAGCAAGCCAATTTCCAATCCAAACTGCCATATCTCCCACAATTCAATTCCTCTGCATTTTGTACAATAGCCTATTGTGGGGAACCTTATCGAACACCTTGCTGAAATCCATATACACCACATCAACCGGTTTACTCTCATCTACCTGTTTGGTCACCTTCTCAAAGAACTCAATAAGGTTTGTGAGGCACGACCTTCCCTTCACAAAACCGTGCTGACTATCCCTAATCAATTTATTCTTTTCTCAATGATTATAAATCCTATCTCTTATAACCTTTTCCAACACTTTACCAACAACTGAGATAAGGCTCACAGGTCTATAATTACCAGGGTTGTCTCTACTCCCCTTCTTGAACAGGGGAACCACATTTGCTATCCTCCAGTCATCTGGCACTATTCCTGTAGACAATGACGAGTTAAAGATCAATGCCAAAGGCTCGGCAGTCTCCTCCCTGGCTTCCCAGAGGATCCGAGGATAAATCTCATCCGGCCTAGGGGACTTATCTATCTTCACCCTCTGAAGGATTTCTAATACCTCTTCCTTGTGAACCTCAATCCCACCTAGTCTAGTAGCCTGTATCTCAGTATTCACCTCGACAACATTATCGTTTTCTAGAGTGAATACTGTTGAAAAATATTCATTTCTTTTTGATTCATGGGATGCGGGCATAGTTGGCGAGGCCAGCATTGGTTTCCCATCTCTATTAGCAATTGAACTGAATGTCTTGCTATGTCATTTCAAACAAGGAGTCAGGCATTTCTGTGGGGGTCCAGGGTCACATATGGGCCAGACCAGGGCATGAATAAAAAATTTCCTTCCTTTAAAGCACTTTTTGTATGTAGCTGCAGTTGTAATGGTAGTAACATGACATCCGCTTGAAAGGCAGAAAGATCCTATAAAATGGAATGTGACCGATCCGTTCATCTGTTTTAGTGAGGAGAGATCATGTTGGCCAGATAGAGCTCCCTTGCACCTTTTTGAAGAGTAAGCGCATGATTTTATTTTCAGAGAGAGACTTTGGGAGTGTAATGATTGTAACAACGTCAGTAAGGTGGATCTCATAGAATCTGAATTCCCTGACTGGGGCTGTAAATCTGGTCCAATGAGGGATCCCTGGCTGACAGATATAAACGGGAGTATCAGGAATTCAATTCACATTGGGAGCTGGCTCTGAGGGAGCTCGATCAGCGTCAAGGACTTTCCACATGTAAATAAAGGGTGACTTCGTGAAAAGCTGTTGACCTCTGTGGACTTATTTCAGTGGCAATGAGAGAGATAAGCAGATTTTTGAAGAAATCCACTTGCAACAATTGTCATTGAGTTGGGGTAAGCGTTTGTGGCATCTTGCCTTTTTTTGGGAACCTTGACTGGTTCGAACCTGCTGTCGAAGACTGCATGCAGAAAGAATGTGCAATTTTTTCTGGGCAAGTGTCATTGGGCAGATGAAATGCCATAAGTAATGTCGCTAACAGCTTGTAGACCCACAGTTTTTAACAGTTATTAGGAGTGTAGCTTTTCCTGAGGAACCAGATACGAAAACCTTTCGATAGCTAAGGGATTTAGTTCAGGAATATCACAACCACAAGACTCCTCTAATTTTGAGACAGGACTTTCAACTAGGTTAAGACTTCAAACAGGTGCTACGACTGGCCTTATCATTGGAATATGTGGCAAGTGGAGCTTATGAGTTACAGGGTGTTCCGACAGAAGTATTCTGACAGGATATTTCACTTTGCCAGGCTGACTGAGCTAGGGGAACACCACTTAAGTAAAAACAACTACATAGACTCACTCCAGACATATCCTGAACAGAGGGACTCTAAGTCAGCCCACGGCAAAACCCCAAAACCAAGCCAAGCTTTGGCCAAATTGTTAAAATTTGCTTCAGGATCCAGGCTGACAGACCATTGTAGTTGCTGCCAGTATGCGGACTCGAGACAGCAAAAGAGTCCCACAAGGCCTAAATTGACCGAGAGAACTCATAGGCCAGTATCCAGGAGAGTGCACACCCTGAAAAATCCACTGACATCTGGTTTGGAACAGTGAAATTGCTTAGCAACATTCAAATCAGGACCATTCAAAACAAACATCTTGTTGAATGGGCACCCGGTCTATTGGATGTCAATACCGGTGAGGCCGTTTCAGTGATAGCAGAACCAGTCTTTAACAAGATTTGCTTTGGATTCCAACCCTTAAGCTTTAGTGCAAGACTTCGGCTAGACTGAAAACCTATACCTGGGGACCTTTACAGATTAAAGGTACAGCTTCGGTCCCAGTTTCTTATGAGAAGCAGCTGGTTCAGTTACCACTGATTGTAGTAAAAAGCTCAAGCCCAAGCTTGATGAAGCGAAATTGATTGAGAAATGTTCACTGAGATTGGCTCAACATTTTTAGATTAGAAAATGGCTGCCTGAGTCCTAATTAAGTACCCAGAAGTTTTTCAGGGAAGTCAAAGGACTATCATAGGAGCCGAAGCCACCCTGCTTGTTGATCAGGAAGCAATTCCACAATTCTACAAGGCCTGTCCAGTGCCATTTGCCTTACGGGCAAAAGTAGAGGCAGAAATCAGAAGGCTGGAAAACAAAGGAATCATCAAAACACGGTGTGAGGCTGGATGAACACAGCAGGCCAAGCTGTATCAGAGGAGCAGGAAAGCTGACGTATCAGTTCTGGACCCTTCTTCAGAAATGGAAGAAGAGTTTCTGAAGAAGGGCCCAGAACCGAAACGTCAGCGTTCCTGCTCCTCTGATGCTGCTTGGCCTGCTGTGTTCATCCAGCCTCACACTGTGTTATCTCAGATTTTCCAGCATCGGCAGTTCCTACTATCTCTGAATCATCAAAACAGTCCAATTTGTGGAATGAGCAGCACCAGTTGTACTGATTGTGATGACCAGAGTGTTGTTTCACCTTTGTGGGTATTTTAAATGAATGGTAAAGCGTTTTTTGCAGCTGGATAAATACTTAATCCCTCGCAAAGAGGATTTATATCCAAAGATGGCAGGAAGCCAGTCCTTCATGAAAGTGAATATAGGTTATGCCCTCCTGCAATTGTGATTACTTGAGGATTTCCAGAAATATGCCACCATTAATACCTATTAGGCTTTGTACCAATGTATGAGACTGGCGTTTGAGATATGTTCACCCTGTGCCATCTTTTAACAGATAGAACATAGAACATAGAACAGTACAGCCCAGAACAGGCCCTTCAGCCCACAATGTTGTGCCGACCATTGATCCTCATGTATGCACCCTCAAATTTCTGTGACCATATGCATGTCCAGCAGTCTCTTAAATGACCCCAATGACCTTGCTTCCACAACTGCTGCTGGCAACGCATTCCATGCTCTCACAACTCTCTGTGTAAAGAACCCGCCTCTGACATCCCCTCTATACTTTCCACCAACCAGCTTAAAACTATGACCCCTCGTGCTAGCCATTTCTGCCCTGGGAAATAGCCTCTGGCTATCAACTCTATCTCTGCCTCTCATTATCTTGTATACCTCAATTAGGTCCCCTCTCCTCCTCCTTTTCTCCAATGAAAAGAGACCAAGCTCAGTCAACCTCTCTTCATAAGATAAACCCTCCAGTCCAGGCAGCATCCTGGTAAACCTCCTCTGAACCCTCTCCAAAGCATCCACATCTTTCCTATAATAGGGCGACCAGAACTGGACGCAGTATTCCAAGTGCGGTCTAACCAAAGCTTTATAGAGCTGCAACAAGATCTCACGACTCTTAAACTCTATCCCCCTGTTAATGAAAGCCAAAACACCATATGCTTTCTTAACAACCCTGTCCACTTGGGTGGCCATTTTAAGGGATCTATGTATCTGCACACCAAGATCCCTCTGTTCCTCCACACTGCCAAGAATCCTATCCTTAATCCTGTACTCAGCTTTCAAATTCGACCTTCCAAAATGCATCACCTCACATTTATCCAGGTTGAACTCCATCTGCCACCTCTCAGCCCATCTCTGCATCCTGTCAATGTCCCGCTGCAGCCTACAACAGCCCTCTATACTGTCAACGACACCTCCGACCTTTGTGTCGTCTGCAAACTTGCTGACCCATCCTTCAATCCCCTCATCCAAGTCATTAATAAAAATTACAAACAGTAGAGGCCCAAGGACAGAGCCCTGTGGAACCCCACTCACCACTGACTTCCAGGCAGAATATTTTCCTTCTACTACCACTCGCTGTCTTCTGTTGGCCAGCCAATTCTGTATCCAGGCAGCTAAGTTCCCCTGTATCCCATTCCTCCTGACCTTCTGAATGAGCCTGCCATGGGGAACCTTATCAAATGCCTTACTGAAGTCCATATACACCACATCCACAGCTTGACCCTCATCAACTTTTCTAGTCACATCCTCAAAAAACTCGATAAGGTTTGTGAGGCATGACTTGCCCCTCACAAAGCTGTGTTGACTGTATTTGATCAAGCCATGCTCTTCCAGATGGTCATAAATCCTATCCCTCAGAATCCTTTCTAACACCTTGCAGACGACAGACGTGAGACTTACTGGTCTGTAATTGCCGGGGATTTCCCTATTTCCTTTCTTGAAGAGAGGAATTACATTTGCCTCTCTCCAGTCCTCAGGTACGACTCCAGTAGAGAGTGAGGATGCAAAGTTCTTCACAAGTGGCGAAGCAATTTCATTTCTCTCTTCCCAAAGCAGCCGAGGACAAATCTGGTCCGGGCCTGGCGACTTGTCAATCTTAACGTTTGACAAAATTTTCAGCACATCAGCTTCCTCTATCTCTATCCATTCCAGCATGCACACCTGCTCTTCAAACGTTTCATTCACTACAAAGTTCGTTTCTTTCGTAAAGACAGAAGCAAAAAACTCATTAAGGGCTTCCCCTACCTCCTCAGACTCCACACACAAGTTCCCTATGCTATCCCTGATCGGCCCTACTCTTTCTTTGACCATTCTCTTATTCCTCACATAAGTGTAAAATGCCTTTGTGTTTTCCCTTGTTCCTTCTGCCAAGCCTTTCTCGTGCCCCCTCCTGGCTCTCCTCAGACCTTTTTTGAGCTCCTTCCTTGCCTGCGAGTAATCCTCTCTAGCTGAACTTGACCCTAGCTTCCTCCAGATGATGGGGAATATTTTACAAGGTCTACCCCACGTCGCTTCAGGTGACTGTCTGACTGAATTTTGCACTTTCTCCAGTGTCAGCTCCCTCCCACAGTCCAAAGATGGGCAGATTAGCTGAATTGGCCAGGTTAAATTGCCCATTGTGTCCAGGGATGTGCAGGCTAGGTGGGATAGCCATGGGAACTGCAGGATTACAGGAATAGGGTAGGGGAAATGATCTGGGTGGGATGCTGTTTGAAGGGTCACTGTGGACAGGCCAAATGGCCCACTTCCACACTGTAGGGATTCTATGATATATCTAGATGACATGCTAATAACAGGGAAGATCAACCACGAGCACTTTAAGAACTTGGTCATAGTTCGTAGATGCTTCCCCCAGGCAAGAGTAAGCCTTAGAAGGGAAAAATGTGTGTTCCAGGCAACCCCAAGTGACCTCCTGGGGCTGCAGTGTTGACAAAACTGGATTATGCCCTTTGGCTGATAAAATGAGGGTGATCAACACTGTCCTGATTCCCAAGTAAGTACTGGAGCTCAGATCTTTCCTTGGGCTGGTGATCGATTACCAAAAGTTCATATGTGACCTGACCACCATCCTGGTCTGTTTGCATCAACTCTTAAAAAGGAGTCAGCCTTGAAAATGGTCTCATAACCAAGCCATTGCTTTTAGGGAAGTGAAGAAACAGCTATCATCCTCTAAGGTATTGGCACACTGTGATCCCATGTGAAATCTGGTGTTAACATACAATTCCTCCCCGAATGGCATTGGTTTAGTATTTGCTCATAGGTGTCCCAATGGAGAGGAATGCCCAATAGTCTATGCATCCAGGACTTCAGCAAAGTCGCAGAGGAAAATATGCCCAGATAGAGAGGGAAGGGTTGGCAGTTATATTTGGAGTCGGGAACTTCCACCAATACATTTACGAATGTAAATTTGTAATAATGACCCCCAAACCCCTGCAAGGCCTACTTAAACAGGACAAGTGGGCGCTGCCCATAGCTTCAGAACGAATACAGTGGCGGGCTGTAATATTAAGTGCCTGTACGTACAATTTGGAACACTCCCCGGGAGGGCAAGTAGTAAATGTGGATATATGGAGCCACCTCCTGCTGGCAGATATTCCACTGATGGTGCCACCAACAGAAGAGTCTGTAATGGTTTCAGATTTTCTGGACACACTTCCAGTCACAGCTGACAATATCAGACCTAGGACGGCAAAAGATCTGGTCCTGTCAAAACTGAGACAGCTGGTGGTGATGGGAGAAACCATAGGGCCATTGTAACCAGAAGGGTTGTATCTGGAGGGACCACAGATGGCGGCATATTATTAAGGGGAGCAAAAGTGAGTGTCCCGAGCAGTGGTCGCAACCAATTACTGGCTGAACTCCACCAACATCATCTAGGGGTTTCCAAAATGAGGATGTTGGCAAGAAGTTATATTTTGGTGGCCAGGATTGGATGCTGACATCACTGTGTTAGTGGGGCAGTGCCCAGAGTGTCAATAAGGACAAAGCTTACCACCAACAGCTTCGCCATATTCTTAGGAATGGCTGGATACACCCTAGACTCAGTTACATGTCAACTGTGCAGGTCTTGTCATGGGCTCAATGTTCTTAGCCATTGTGGATGCCACTCGAGGTGGCTGGACGTACATTGAGTTTGACGTCAGACATGGGGTCAACGAAAGAGAAACTGTGCACATCTTTTGCAGTACACAGACTCCCAGAGGTGTTGGCCACAGAGAGCAGACCATCTTTTACCAGCAGGGAATTTGATTGATTGATTTATTTTCGGCCTTAGAGTAGATTTGTAGCTCTGGTTGTGGATGTTGTGGTTGGTTGGCTTACTGAGCTGGTTCTTGTTTTTCTGCAGATGTTTCATTACTATGCTGGGTAATATCATCAGTGCAGCCTCTGAGGAAGCGCTGTTGTGTTTTCTTGCCTGTTATTTGAACTCGGGAGTTGGTTTAGCTAAATTACCTCACTTCCAGTTTTCCTTTGCAGTGGAGTGTATATGGGGTTGAGCTCTGTGTGTTTATTGATGGCTTTCTTTGTGATGTACTAGGTTTCTAGGAATTCCCGTGCTTGTCACTGCTTTGCTTGTCTCAGGATCTGGTATTGTCCGAGACGAATTGGTTGTTTTCTTTGTCCATGGGGATAGAGATGAGTAAGTATTGGTATGTCTTTTTGCAGCCAATTGATGTTCGTGTACCCTTGTGGTTAATTTCCTCCTTGTTTGTCCAGTGTAGTGTTTGTCACAGTCTTTGCAGGCAGTCTTGTATGTGACATTGATCCTGCCCATAGTGGGCAGTGGGTCTTTGGTTTAGGTGAGCAGTTGTTGTGGGGTTGATGGAGGTTTGTGTGCTAACCTGATGCCCAGTGGTCGTAGGAGTTTTGTGGTCAGTTCAGATGTGTTCCTGATGTAAGATAGTGTGATGACTGTGTCGGGGTGTGTAACCTTCTTGGTTTCGTTCATGTGATAGGCATCTTCTGACCTAGTTTTTCAGGTATCCATTGTCTTTGAATACCTGGAAGAGGTGCTCTTCTTCTTCTCAGCGTCGCTCTGTGCCGTTGCAGTGTGTTGTCGGTTTAAATAATGTTCTCACGCAACTTTGTGTGTATTAGGGTGGTTGCTGTTGAAATTAAGTACTTTGTCAGTGTGTGTGGCTTTCCTGTGTACCTTTGTTAGGGATTCCCCACTTGTCCTGTGCTCTACCATGACGTCCAGGAATGGGAGCTGTTTGATCTTCTTCTCCTCTCTGGTGAATCTGATTCCGGTGAGGGTGTTGTTTATTAGTTCGTGTGTCTCTTCCAGTTTGGTCCATTTAATGATGACAAAGGTGTCGTCCACATAGTGTATCCATAGTTTTGGTAGGATTAGTGGAAGGGCCGTACTTTCAAGTCCCTGCATTAATGCTTCAGCTATTAGTCCAGAGATAGGTGATCCCATGGGTGTCCCGTTAATCTGCTTGTATATTTGGCTGTTAAAAGTGGAGATGGTGTCACTGGGGTCTTGTTCTTGTTTTCATATTGCTGTCATTGTCATCTCTATCCACATGTATAAGAAGAACCACCAATTCAACTGGGACAACACCAAGATCCTGGGATAAGCAAAGCAGGGACAAGCACAGGAACACCTAGAAGCCTGGTACACCACGAAAATAGCCATCAACAAACACTTAGAGCTTGACCCCATATGTACTCTACTGCGAAGGAAAACCAGAAGTGAGGTAATCCAGCTCAATGGACTCCAGGGTTCAAATAACAGGAGGGAAGACACAACAGTGCTTCATCAGAGGCTGCACTGATGATGTTACCCAGCAGGGTAATGAAACGTCTGCGGAAAAGCAATGAACCAGCTCAGTAATTGATTTATTGTCACATGTACCGAAACACAGTGTGAAGCTTTGTTTGTGAGCTGTACAGGCAGATCATAGTAAGCAAAGGATATACAGATCAAAAAAAACTTAGACAGAGGCATACTCATTACATTGCACAGGGCATGTGCTAGGCGAGATTAACATTAGCAAGATCAGTGTTATCTGAGGTTATAGAGTCCATTCATCAGTCTGATAACAGCTGGCAAGAAGCTGTTCCTGAACCTGCTTGTGCATTCAGACTTCTATACCTTCTGCCTGATGGAAGAGGTTGGAGGAAATTATTACCGAGATGGGAGGGGTCTTTGATGATGTTGGCAGCCTTTCTGCAGCAGTGAGTCATGCAAATAGGGTCCATGTTTGGAAGGTTGGCTTCCGTGATGGTCTGGGCTGTGCACACCACCTTCTGTAGTTTCTTACGGTCCTGGGCAGAGCAGTTGTCGTACTAGGCCGTTATTCACCCAGACAGTATGCTTAAAATGGTGCATCTGTAGAAGTTGGTGAGGGACCTTATGGACATGCCAAATATCCTGAGCTGCCTGAGGAAGAAGTGGTGTTGTTGTGTTTCCTTGATTGTTCCATTTACGTGAGAAGTCCAGGACAGGTCATTGCTTATCATCACTCTGAGGAACTTGATAATCTTTGCCCTCTCAACCTCAGTTCTGTTGAGGTAGATGGGGCCATGTTCTCCTTTTTTCTTTCTGAAGCCAGTGATCAGTTCTTTAGTATTGCCAACATTGAGAGACAAATTCATTGCCCACGTCATCAAGCCCTCTATCTCCCTTCTCTATTTTGACTCATTATTATTAGATATCCGTCCCACTATGTGGGCGTCGTCAGCGAACTTACAAATAACGTTTGTTTGGAATTTGGTGACACAGTTGTGGATGTACAAGGAGAACAGTACTGAGGACACATCTTTGGGGATCTCCAATGTTGCGTGTTATTGTGGAGGAGACACAGTTACCTATCCGCTCTGAATGCAGCCTATGGGTCAGAAAGCTGAGGATCCAGTTTCAGAGGGCAGAGCCGAGACTTAGGTCTCGGAGTTTTGAGATCAGTCTGGAGGAGATGATGGTGTTGATGGTAGAGCTGTAGTCAATGAGCAGGCATCTCACAAAGGTGTCTTTGATATTGAGATGTTCCAAGGATGAGCGCAGGACTGGAGAAATTGTAGGGGATCGGGGCACGCTGGGAAATTGGAGTTAGTGTGGGCCATGACCGGTCTCTCAAGGTGCACCATGATTATGGAGGTCAGAGCCACTGGGCAGCAGTCATTTAGGCATGTTGCATGTGCTTTCTTTGGTGCTGGGACGGTAGTGATCTTCTTGAAGCAGATGGGGACTTCACCTTGTAGGAGGGAGAGGGTGAAGATGTCGGCGAACACCTCCACTGTTTGGTCCACATAGAATCTGAGTGATCAGCCGGGGAAACCATCCAGGCCCGTCACTTTCCTTGGGTTGATTCTTTGGAAGACCGATCTGACGTCTGCAGCGCTGACTGAGAGAACAGGTGTGCCTGAGGCTGTCGACATAGGCATCACCACGCTGCTAGCATTCTGCTCCGATCGAGCATAGAAAGCATTCAGCGCATCAGGACGGGATGTGTCTTTGTCTTTGAACTTGAATGTTTCCAAAAGTTGAATGGTATTTGACATGTAAGGACAGATCCATACCATCCATCATCTGATGGTCTGGCAGAAAGAGCAGTCCAAACTTTGAAGGCGGGCTTTACAAAACAGCCTACAGCTTCACAAGATGCCAAACTGTGATGATTCCTGTTTGAGTATACCCCTAATACAACTGCAAGGATCGGCCCAGCAGAGTTGCTGATGGGGAGTAGACTCTGCACTACGTTAAATCTGATCTTCCTGGACTTGGTTGGGGGTGGGGGGGTGTTGAAACAGCATCATAAATGCCGTGCCCGACTCAAGACTCTGCGAAGTGAGAGATACACTTCAGGGAATAAAGTTTGTTGTAGGAGCCATAGGAATGTGTCTACATGGGTAAGAGGCATGGCCGACACGAGGTCAGATGCAGTGATGTATAAAGTTCAGGTAGGTGCGACAGCCCTGAGCAAGTACAGGGACCAAATGAAAACTACAAACTCACATACGGTGCAGGAGAAAAATGTGCCCAGCTCCTTGACTGCCTTTCCAATTGTTCTGGAACCTGTAGGTTCTCCCTTTCCATAAAGCGATGACGATACCTCAGAATCTGAGATGGACATGGCAGATACCGCCTCTTCTACACCTTTGCCGCCTGAAGAGGAGAATGAATTTCTTCTGAGATTCTCTGGGCGCAGTAGGTGAGCTAATGTGCATTACATGCCAACCATACCTGAGGACAGTTGGAGGAGTCTGACCCGGTGCTAAAACACCCCAGGAAGAGCTACAAGAAGAAAGACAATGTCCTCGGACTCAGAGTGGGAGGGATGCAGTGACTGTAACATGGCCAGCCAGGTGGACCTCATAGAATAAGAGTTCCCTGCTTGGGGCTGTTAATCTGGTCCTATTAGGAATCCCTGGCAGACAGATATAACCAGGGCATCAGGGATTCTGTTCACTCTGAGACCTGGCTCTGAAGGAATTGGTTTAGTGTCAAGGACTCTCCACTTGTAAATAAACAGTGACTTGGTGACGGTATAGCTGCCTCTGTAGAGTTAGTTCGGGGAGGCTGCAGCTTAATTTCACATCTCTTCTAGTACCATACTTTTTGCTTACAACATAGATTAATGTGGGATGTAAACCTACAACTTTTCAATCTCCAAGGCATTAGAACTATCCATTAGCCATGGCTGATAGCATACATTGGGCCATCTTTCATTGTTGTGTTCGGTCTGTCTTTTACATGTTCGGCATGTTTATCGACTCATCATCCCACAGATATGGACATTCTGGGTAAATCTACCAGTCCGTGGTCTGTAGCAGTTCAACAAGGCAGTTCACCACTCCCTTATCAAGGGCAACTAGGGATTGGCAGTAAATGCTGGCCCAGCCAGCGACGACCACATCTCATGAAGGAATAAAAAAAATGTTGGCGACAGGTGACGCCTGTATGAAACAGTCTGTTTTGCAACTGACAAGCAGTCAGGAAACACAGCCCATTTATTTAAGAATCTTTGCCAATCACAACAAGCAGAAACCATGTCAAAACCAGTGACTTCACCTAATTGTAGCAGGGGGCTGTGTCTCCCGTAAGGTACTGTGGGTGGAAGGCACTAACGTATAAGTGACGTGTGTAATATCTTATGAAAATGCCAGGGAGTTACCCACTGCTGTCCACACTGGCTGGAAAGAGTGCAGTCACTCTGTGTGACCACGTTTGCATGTTGTGTTTCTCATGAACACAGTGCTGGCCAGTTGAAAACAAAAAATAATCTACACAGAGAAAATGCCAATGTGTTACGGTTCACACGGAGGTATTTTTTAAGAACGCATTCCGTTCCAATGAAACAGTAGCAAGTTAAACCATATCTGCTTACCAATCTCCCCTGAGCACACTCACACACACTACCCTGCAATGTGCTATCTTCAGGCACCCTCTTTGATGGTTAGTTACTATCAGTCTGTTTTGTATGTATGCCTGTTTTTTTCCCATATCATAGATCCCTTTCCCCATGCTGCCTCACAGATCAGACCCATATGCTTGCAGTGGTGAGGACCATCAATTTGCGTGTGTTTACTTCCCTTTTGAAATGACTGTAGGGCTTTCTGTTTTGTTTTGTTTTCAGTTCACGTCCACAGAGCGTAGTGGGGTTAAAGCAAATTGAAAACAGGAGTTGAGTTTCAGCGTGCTGGTCACATCAGGGACTGCATGGAGAGAAGGGAACAGCAAAAATGAGAATGTGAGAGTTTCGCAAGTCAATGGATACAAAAACAGACAGTATGTAATTATAGAATCCAGAATTTACTGGGGCAACACAAAGTAAGTGAGAAAACATGAGATACATAGACAGAAAATGAAAAGAATATTAGAATAACAATGGGACTGCAGCTGTGCAGTGTTTTTTGCTTCCACGTAGACAGCCTATTCATTTCACCTTAAGGCACTTGCTCCTAAACTGTAACAACATTAAGATTAAGAGCAGAAGTATGCCATTTGGCCCATCAAGTCTGTTCTGCCATTCAATGAGATCCTGTCTGATCTGTTAAATCTCATTTCCACTTTCCTGTTTTAACACCATAACCCTTGATTCCCTTAAACATTTGTCTGTGTCAGCCTTGAATGTACTTACTGACCCAGCCTCAACACCACTCTGCAGTAAAGAATTCTACAGATTCACTACGCTTTGAGAGAAGAAATATCTCCCCATCTCCAATTTAACTGAGTGACCCCTTATTTTGAGATTATGCCGTATGGTCTTAGACTCTTCCACAAGCGATAAAATCTGCTCCGCACCTGCCCTGTTAAGCCCCCTAATAATGTTGCTTCAATAAGGTTGCTTCTCATTTTCCTGAACTCCAATGAGTACAAGCTTAATGTACTCGACCTCCCCTCCAAAAAAAATCCCTCCATATCTTGAATCAACCTTGTGAGCTATCCCAGAACTGCCTCCAAAGCCAGCATATCTTTCCTTCGATAAAGGAAGCAAGCTGTTTACAGTATTCTTTGCAAGTAAACGGTAACGCTGCTTGCCCAAACCATCTCTCACTGAACAGGACAGTGCTTCTTTTGCTGCCGAAGACACTGTGTGGGCAGGCTATTCGGCTACTTGAGCATAAGCTGTTCTCACCATCTCCAGATTCCACATGTGCCCTTACAGCCGGGATTGTTGGATACTGATTAGGAGCTGCAATCTCAGTTGCTATTCCTGAATCCTTAATCCTGGGATCTCAAAGCCAGATGTAGCACTGACGAATTGCTCACAAGCGGTTACTGCATTATCACAATCTTTGCTCCAGGATGGAAGGGTGCCCAGATAGAATCAGGGAGCACCAACCCCAGAAGCAGAATGCTAGTGGCTAAGAGGATTGCCAAACTGAGCTGGCAAGTAAAGGACTGCCCTTGGTTCTCAGAAACTTTGCCCTGGATTTTTGGCCCTCTAACTTTTGTAACTCATACTTGCTCACCACCAACCCTTTGCCCCCACTCCACATCCCTGTGACTCCTTATACCTTCAATGCTGTCTCATCCCCTCATGGAAATCACTCTAAAATGAGCACTTATACCTCCAAGTTAGTTAATAACCCCAACCACCCGCATGGCTGTTTATACCCTCTTAAGAACTCATCCAGTTGTCAACCCAGGACAGACCTCAGAAACCTTGTGGAAATGAAATAAAATAATGTTATAAAAATCTAATTTTGCTCTCATGATACAGACTTTTTAGTTTAAAAGTTAGCCTGTTCATGAAAGCCCAGTCGAAGTTTTTTTTAAACAAAAATCCCAAATCTCTTTTAAAAAACACAAACTTTGTACCCCAAATAAAAGACAACTATTTCTACAATTGGATATTTTAATTGTCAATCAAACTGTGAAATCGAAACAAATTCTTTTGCAGATAATTGTAGCTTTTAGAATTTAGCGTGCAGTCATAAAGAATCTTCGTGGGAAATGTCAACAAATGACTATTAAAACTGCTGGACCAGATACAATACCAACTGATCTGTCAATTAAAGCAATACTTGAGATTCTTTTCATTTCTCACTGACAGCTGAAGCTGCTTCATTTTCATTTTGAAAAAGGTTGGCTTCAAATCATGACAGCCCTTTGGGAGCATTTACTTATATTCCATTGTTTCTGATTCCCACAAAGTGACCTGAGGGCCACAGAGACATACAGCACAGACCAGATCCTTCAGCCCAACTGTTCATGCTGTGCAAGTTTTCTAGACTGACTCAATTCCATTTGCCAGCATTTGGCTTATCTGTGTCTTAACCTTTCCTATCCATGTAATTATCCAAATGTCTTCAAAATGTTGCAATTGTGTCTGTTCTACCACTTCCTCTGGCAGCTCATTCCATATGTATATGAAAATGTTGCCCCTCAGATCCCTTTTAAATTTTACCCCTCTTGTCTTAAACCTATACCATATAGATTTAGAATCCCTGACCCTGGGGAAAAGACACTGGCTATTCACCTTATCCATGCTCCTTATGAGTCTATAAACCTCTGTAAGGTCACCGCTATCCTTGTAAATCTATTTTGCGTCAACTCTCCAGCTTTCAGGACAACATCATCCGCAACATTATACAACTCTGTCGTGGCAGCCTCTGCAAAACATGTCTGATCTTCGATATGGACACTACCATCACACATATGAACACCTCCCACCACATGAACGGCAGATACCCATGTGACTCGGCAAACTTTATCTATCTCATATGCTTCGGGCAAGGATATTTTGAGGCATGGTATATTGGCAAAATCATGCGGACTGTATGACAACAGATGAATGGACACTGCGCAACAATCACCAGACAAAGATGTTCCCTTCTAGTGGGGGAACACTTCAGCAGTCAAGGACATTCAGCCTTGTATCCTCAAGTAAACATCTTCCAAGGCAAATTATGGGATACACAACAACACAGCAGCACGGTGGCTCAGTGGTTAGCGCTGTAGCCTCACTGTGCCAGGGACCCGGGTTCGATTCCAGCCTGGGGCGACTGTCTGTGTGGAGTTAGCACATTCTCCCCGTGTCTGCATGGGTTTCCTCCGCGTGCTCCGGTTTCCTCCCAGAGTCCAAAGATGTGCAGGCTAGGTGGATCAGCCATGCTAAATTGCCCATAGTGTTCAGGGGCGAGTGGGTTATATGAGAATGGGTCTGGGTGGGATGCTTCAAAGGGCAGTGTGGATTTGTTGGGCCGAAGGGCCTGTTGCCACACTGTAGGGAATCTAATCTAAACACGGCGTCACCGAGCAGAGGCTGATAGCCAAGTTTGGTACCTATGAGGACAGTCTCATGTTGCACTACAGGTGACCCCACCACATTATACACACACACATACTCACTCACTCATTCACTCACTTCCACTCTCTGTCTCTGTCTCTCTCTCTCTCTCTCTCTCTCTCACACACACACACAGATGCTCTCTCATACACACGCTGTTTACGTCTCCCACACACACACACACACACACACACACACACACACAGTCTCTTCCCCCACCCCCTACCACACACATATACACACACAAACACAGAGTCACTTGTGACTCTATTGTTCAAAAAGCACACAATTTATAGACAGTCAGTCAGTGTGAAGTTTTGTAAATTCCTACTTTAGAAATACAGCCAGTCTGACTCTAAACCAAAGCACAGATTCTAAACAGATTCTAAACAAGGCCTGACACTTAATTTCTGAAGAAGGGTCCAGACCTGAAATGTCCGCTTTCCTGCTCCTCTGATGCTGCTTGGCCTGCTGTTTTCCTCCAGCTCCACACCTTGTTATCTCAGATTCTCCAGTATTGGCTGTTTCTACTATCTCTGACACTTAACATGCATATAGTCTGACCTAAAATGTCACCTCTTTACACTGATAAAACCTTTTGTTGTTTCTGGCCAGTGTCTTGAAAGGAATTCGGGAATTTACGTATACATATTAATCAATTAAAACTTTCTAATTGATTAAAGATTTAACAGCATCTTAGGTTTGTTTAGTATATCCCCATTGGTGGTGTGACCCTTTGGTCTTTTACTGATAAATTCTGTGCGTTGAGGTTGGTTGGCTCTCCGAGCTGCAACCTGAGCTACAGATTTACTCCAAAACCTTATAAATTCTTTGTCTGACAGTATCTCCCTCACTACTACCTGAAGAAAGAGTAAGACTCTGAAATCTTGTGTTTTCAAATAAACCTGTTGGACACTAATCTGGTGTCATTAGATTTCTGACCTTGTTACCCCAGTCCAACACTGGCACCTCAATGTTACGGCTTCCTTTCTTACAATGGCAAAAATAGGATCCATGTGATCTCAACACTGAGTTCAAACAGCTCTGCTGAATTTTGGTCTACCTTGATGTGATTCAGACTTATCCCTTTGCACACAAGCAGAAATGGAATCGGTTGGAAATGTGGACAGGGCTTCCACATCTGAATCTAACGTAGCAGTTTTAAGGTCAGCAAAGCCTTCCTAACTCCATAAATATCTGACCCTAAGCCTTGACTATGCAGGGTCTTAAATCATCTGAGGCTCTGGTGGAGAGGAGTTTCAGGAAAAAATATGAAGTAAGAAATATTTGGATGACATGTTTGAACTGAGGCCTGACCTGTTCCTCCATGTGACTCCGAAAGAACCTGCAGCATTGTTTTAATCACTGAATTGTTACAGAAAAGAAGGACACCATTCAGCCCATCACGTCTGCCCTGACTCTCTGAACATTTTAAATAGTACTAATCTCACACCTTTTTTTCATGCTACTGCACATTGGTTTTCTTTAAAAAAAATCAAAACAATGCCTTTTGAATCCATCCCTCAATTTAACTTGCGTCCACCACACTTTCAAGCAGTGCGTTCCAGATCCTAAGTAGTCACCGTGTGAAAATGTTAATCTCGCCTCGTAATTACTTCCCTTAGAAACCTCCCCAGAACATGTGGCTTACGTTTAGGTCCTAGATTGTTTTTCAGGAGTCTGGGCCTCAGAACATGCTTTGCTGATGCTGAATTTTTACTTTGCAGTGGTCCTGATGTTGTGTAAAAGAGCCCTCACTTTGTTAGAGATAATGGGAACTGCAGATGCTGGAGATTCCAAGATAATAAAATGTGAGGCTGGATGAACACAGCAGGCCAAGCAGCATCTCAGGAGCACAAAAGCTGACGTTTCGGGCCTGGACCCTTCATCAGAGAGGGGGATGGGGGGAGGGAACTGGAATAAATAGGGAGAGAGGGGGAGGCGGACCGAAGATGGAGAGTAAAGAAGATAGGTGGAGAGGGTGTAGGTGGGGAGGTAGGGAGGGACCTATCCCCTCCCTACCTCCCCACCTACACCCTCTCCACCTATCTCCTTTACTCTCCATCTTCGGTCCGCCTCCCCCTCTCTCCCTATTTATTCCAGTTCCCTCCCCCCATCCCCCTCTCTGATGAAGGGTCCAGGCCCGAAACGTCAGCTTTTGTGCTCCTGAGATGCTGCTTGGCCTGCTGTGTTCATCCAGCCTCACATTTTATTATCTTGCCCTCACTTTGTTCCCTGCTTTGGTTTTGTAACCTCTCCCTGTAGGGACCTAAGAAACCAATTGTATCTCCATTATTCCTGTTTCACTGTGAAGAGTTAACTCTGATTCAGGTCCAGGATTGAAGCAAAACTATTCCTTCCTGATGAGCTCAGTAACTTGCTATGCGCCGAGCCTATTGACGGAACCATTAGGCTTTCACCTCTGGTTGTCATTATTAAATGCATATTTTTGTTACATGCTATCCTGTATTGGTAATGGTACAGTGATGCTTAGGTATCAAAATGATTGGCTTTTTCAACCTTTAACTGCTTAGCAGTCAGCAATGTATTAGCTTGCTAAAACCAAAGATGAAGCCCACATCAGTGTGTTGTATTATGCAAACTGGAATCAAAATAGCTTAAAGCGCGAAGGGATATGGGCCAAATGCAGGTGGGGTGGGACTGGTTTAGTTTGGGCTTATGTTTAGCAAGGACTGGTTGGACTGAAGGTTCTGTTTCTGTGCTATGTGACTCTATGACTGTATATATAACTTCTACCTCAGCAGCTCCCAAAATGCACTTTAAACAGTAAGTGGCAAGTCACTATTAGATGACCATATTACATCAATACCCTTTAGTATTATGGTCGCTGTCATTAGCAGTGTCAGCTTTTAGCCTCTGAACCCTTGAATGTTCCCCAGAGGATGATGAAAGAAGCTTTGTGAAAACAAAGCCCAAAGCTGAGTGCTTTCCTCTTCTGGAATAAATAAGACGCTTTGTCGCAGCAACAAAAGCAAAGTTGCCGGAAAAGCTCAGCAGGTCTGGCAGCAGCTGTGAAGGCAAAAACAGAGTTAACGTTTTGAGCCTGGTGACCCTTCCTCAGAATTGAGGCATACACATTGTCTCTAACTAGGGTCACATTTGTCAAGGTGTTCTTTCTCTCCCAGGAACGTAAGTAGATCATGCAGCCAGTTATAACTGGCAGTGGAGTCAAAGGTTATCTAGGTTGGAGAGGAAAGCACAAGGCCACATTGGATCAACCATGATCTTATCAAATGGCCAAACATTGCTCCTAATTTGAACGTCTCTGAGCTTAAGAAAACAATGGAGAATGTCTTCCTCTTGATAGAAAGATCAAGAACCAGATGACATCGTCGCGGGAGGAGGGCATCATTTGGAACTGAAGGGACAGGGCAAGAGGAAAATATTATTTGATGCAGCGAGTGGCTGTGATCTGGAAAGCAAGGCCTGAGACTGCAGTGCAGGTGGAATCAATCAGTAGAACTGGCCAGTTATCTAAAGTTCATCACTTGCAAGGCTACAAGGAGAAGGTGGGAGAGTAGCATTGGATGAGTTGGTTGTGCACAGAGTTGGGCTGAATGACCTGTTACAGAGTAGTCATAGAACATTCCTATGACTCAACCTATTGAGCTGGCTCTGCCATTCAGTTAAATTCTGGATGATCTTTAGCATTCACCTGCATCATTTTAACATCCATCATTAACCTCACATAATAAAACCTTAGGGAATCACATTCATTAAGTCTCCGCCCACTACTTCCAATCGTTTTGGGGAGAGAATTCTCCGTCTTGAGATTTTTGAATATTTTGGAAATAACAATGCTTTCTGATTCTGAATTTTGAAGCTCTAATTTTAACTTGTTTCCCCCCACAGTGGTCGAGAACGCCTTTGACAGCGTCTCCTGCATTTCCCGCAACACGTCCCTCACACCCCGCCCCCGCCACAACCGCCCAAAGAGGATCCCCCTCGTTCTCACACACCACCCCACCAACCTCCGGATACAACGCATCATCCTCCGACACTTCCGCCATCTACAATCCGACCCCACCACCCAAGACATTTTTCCATCCCCACCCCTGTCTGCTTTCCGGAGAGACCACTCTCTCCGTGACTCCCTTGTCCAATGTGGTATACTGCATCCACTGTACCCGGTGTGGCCTCCTCTACATTGGGGAAACCAAGCGGAGGCTTGGGGACCGCTTTGCAGAACACCTCCGCTCAGTTTGCAATAAACAACTGCACCTCCCAGTTGCAAACCATTTCCACTCCCCCTCCCATTCTTTAGATGACATGTCCATCATGGGCCTCCTGCAGTGCCACAATGATGCCACCCGAAGGTTCCAGGAACAGCAACTCATATTCAGCTTGGGAACCCTGCAGCCCAATGGTATCAATGTGGACTTCACCAGCTTCAAAATCTCCCCTTCCCCCACCACATCCCAAAACCAGCCCAGTTCGTCCCCTCCCCCCACTGCACCATACAACCAGCCCAGCTCTTCCCCTCCACCTACTGCATCCCAAAACCAGTCCAACCTGTCTCTGCCTCCCTAACCTGTTCTTCATCTCACCCATCCCTTCCTCCCACCCCAAGCCGCACCTCCATCTCCTATCTACTAACCTCATCCCACCTCCCTGACCTTACACTCTCCTCTCCACCTATCTTCTTTTCTCTCCATCTTCGGTCCGCCTCCCCCTCTCTCCCTATTTATTCCAGAACCCCCACCCCATCCCCCTCTCTGATGAAGGGTCTAGGCCCGAAACGTCAGCTTTTGTGCTCCTGAGATGCTAGTGGGCCTGCTGTGTTCGTCCAGCCTCGCATTTCGTTGTCTTGGATTCTCCAGCATCTGCAGTTCCCATTATCACCTCTTGGTGATTTATGTTCTGGGTTTTCCAACCATGGAAGATCATTTCCCTGAATCTATGGATTTTGTTTTAACATTCTGAACTCCTCAGTCAGGACATCCTGGCTGTAAGTTTTGTGAAAACCTTAGAACATAGAACATTACAGTGCAGTACAGGCCCTTCAGCCCTCGATGTTGCGCCGACCTATGAAACCAATCTGAAGCCCATCTAACCTACACTATTCCATTATTATCCATATGTTTGTCCAATGACCATTTAAATTCCCTTAAAATTGGCAAGTCTACTACTATTGTAGGCAGGGCATTCTACGCTCTGAATAAAGAACCTACCTCTGACATCTGTCCTATATCTATCACCCCTCAATTTGAAGCTATGTCCCTTCGTCCTAGCCATCACCATCTGAGGAAAAAGGCTCTCACTCCCACCCTATCCGATCTTCTGAACATCTTGTATGTCTCTTAAGTCACCTCTTAACCTTCTCTCTCATGAAAAAAGCCTCAAGCCCCTCAGCCTTTCCTCATACGACCTTCCCTCCATACCAGGCAACATCCTGGTAAATCTCCTCTGCACCCTATCCAATGCTTCCACATCCTTCCTATGATGCGGCGACCAGACCTTGGAGAAATGACCGAATCTTAATTTGCCTCTGATCTTTCCATGAAGCTACAGTGAGACACAGGACATTCCAGGGGATTAACCTGTGGTATCTGTAATTTTGAAGTCTTTCAAACATTTTCAAACCCATCACTCATTGTCACATAACCTACATCTGGACATGCCCTTCCCTTTATGACATGATCGTCTTCTGTGTCTGGTGATGGGCTTGTTTCTAGAAACCTAATGGAAAACCACCAACTTCCATAGCTTCTACTAACCCAATGCCCAATGATATCGAACTGAACTGAGCTAAAATTGTGTTGCTGACAGTCTGCTTTCTGACTGTGCAAACCCCTTGTGAGAGTGACAGCCTCTCATCCTCAGCCTTATGGAGCCAAGCCAATGCCTAGGGACTGAAAATTCCTCTCCCACTATATAAGGATATGGGCATTGTGAGTCAGCCTACAGCCCAAGGACTATAGTGGTTCAAGAAGGTAGCGCACCACCACCACCTTTTCGAGGGCAACTAGGGATTGGCAACAAATGCTGGCCCAGCCAATGATGCCCACATCCCATGAGCGAATGCAAAATAATTGGAGACAGGTGATGTCTGTCGGAAATAGCCTGTTTTGCAACTAACAAACAGTCAGGAAATCCAGCCCATTTACCCAAGAATCTCTGCCAATCACAACATGCAGAAACTATATTAAAGTCAGTGACTTCTAATTATAGCAGGGGGCTGTGTCTCCAATAAGGTGCTGGGGGTGGAAGGCACTAACATATAAATGATGTATGTAATGTCTCGTGAAAATGCCACTGAGTTAACCACTGCTGTACGCACTGGCTGGAGAGAGCGTGGATTGCATGTTGTGTTTCTCATGAGCGCAGTACTGACCAGTTGAAATCAAACAATAGTCCACCCAAAGAAAACGCCAGTGTGTTACTGCTCACATGGAGGTACTTTGTAAGAGCGCATTCTGTTCCAGTAAAACAGTAGCATATTAACCCTAATCTGTTCAGAGCCTCCTTGAGCACACAAACACACAGCCCTGCAATGTGCTATTCCCCAGGCATCCTCTTTAATGGTTAGCTACTATCAGTCTGTTTTGCATTTATGACTGCTTCTTTCCCAGATCATAGACCCCTTTCCCCGTGTAGCCTCACAGATTAGACCCATGCAAGCTGCTGGAATAACAGAAAGGGTTAGCATGCTCACTGTTGTCTCTGGGTTTGTTTAAAAACCAATAGCCTGTTAATCTGTCTTTGTTAGCTTTGTGTAATATGGTAAGGGGCAGTAAGTCAGTGTATGTGTCATCTAACCCAATGCCAAGGGATGAAAGCCAGAAAACCCTCAACGTGCTTTTTGACCAATTCAGACATTTTCAGGTGTGTTCACTCTGTAATCTGGGAAGTGCAGTAGCCAAACCTATACACAGCAAGATCCTACAAACAGCAACATGATAATAGCTAGGTAACTTTTTTATTTGTTTGTGATGTTAGTGGAGGGGTACATATTTAGTCTGGACAACAGGGAAAACACCCTTTGCCTTCTGCAAAATAGTTCCTAGGAATATTTTACATCTGCAGACTATTGGCTCATTAAACGTCCATTCGGAACAATGACATCTCTGACAGTTCAGCACTCCCGCAGAACAATGCTGGAGTGTCAGCTTTGGTTTGTCTGTGACAATTTAATTGAGAGATTGACAGTCTAATATCTTTGAATTGACCCAGCATTGAGAGAACGGCTGTCCTTTACCTTTGAACTGTTCGTATACTTCGTATCATGTTTGAATTCCAATCAACTGATGCAATTGGGTGGGTGGTGATTGGATAACTCTTTATCAATATTCTGTCAGTGGAAGTGATAATGATTAATCTCATAGAGCATACGAGCATGTGAATTATGAGTCTGCTGTCCCATTCAATAAAATTTTGTCTGGTCTATTTGCGTTTTGATTTCTACTTTCCCAATTACTTTCACAATGAGAGTTTGTATACTTCATTTTTAAAAATACCCAGTGACTGCCTCCACTGCTTTCTGAGGCTAAACTCTCACAAGAGAAAGCAATTTCTTGTCTCTCCTGAAAGTGGTGACCCCAATTCAGAAAAGGCGCCATTCAAGATCTTGCACAGTCATCCCCCAACTCAAACTCCAGCAGAATCGAACCCAGCCTATGTAAACCTAACCTCATAAGATAACCCACTCAATCCTTGTGTCAATCTAGTAAACCTCCTCTGAATCACCTCTAATGCATTAGATCCTTCCTTAGAAAATCCAAGCTGCACACAATATTCGAGATGTAACCTCTCACCAGTGCCCTTTTTATTTAAGCTGCAACATAATATCTTTTCTCTTACAATAAAGGGTTATATTTCTTTAGCATTCTTAAACACCTGGTGTACCTGCATACTGATATTTTGTGACTCGTCCTGTAGAACATCTCAATATTTTTGTACCTTGTAATTCTGTAGCTGTTCTCAATTTAAGTGACAATCTATTTTTTCCTTTCAAGGTGAATAACTTCACACTTCCCACAATTTACTCCATCTGCCGGATTTTGTGCCATTAACTCAACCTATCTACACTGTTGTGTCCTCTTCATAATCTACTTATCTACCTATCTTTGTGTTGACCACAAACTTGTATATTGTGCCTTAAATGCCCCCATCATAAATATAAATTGTAAAAAGCTTTGGCTCCAGCATAGTTTCCGATCAAACTCAACCCATGGCAATGCAAAAATGGTCCAATTAAGCAAACACTCTGTTTTCTGCCGCCAGCAAATCCTTTATCTGTGCCATTTAGCTGCTACAACATGAACTTGTAATTTGTTCAATAATTTTTTCTGTGACACAAATGCTTATGCAGTAGTGATTGGTTTGTAGAGAAAGATACCATTCTCCACATGACATCCAGACATGGAACTACACCTGTTACTCTCATCTAGTATTTACATAACTTTTTAGAACACTGTGTTACACTTCAATAAATGTCATACAAACAAATTATCCAGTAGTATGTGTGAAAATGCTAACTGTGTCAGAAGAAAATATCTAACAGTTGTCTCCAGCTTTAACAGATAAGCTAATAAATGTGAAAACGTTAATTTTTTTGCCCAGTTTTGTGCAGTACTTTGGTCAATATCTGCTTGCAACGATTGACGTTGAAGGAGGTAATAACGTCAACTCTCACAAGCAGTGTGGCAAGTGAAAGGGTAGCTTATATTGTGCAAAAGTTCAGAAGTCTCGAGTTTTGGCATAGTGCGAATCTTTGGTGCAGGTGTAGGTGTTTAAGGTTTTTGAGGGTCATCATGCCAAGTCCCCCACCCAAAGTGATGCTCCGGCATTGGGACCCCTGCAAGGCTGGTCCTTCCAAGTTGGCACATAAGCGGGCTCTCAGAAAACAGTGACATTAATGGGGTGTGCTCCACCAGAAGGCAACTGAATTTATTGTGGCACAGCTAGCCAGAAGTAGACTAACTTCTGTAGCTGATTCCTTTGGTCCTGGCGTAATGTGAGCTTAAAATATTGTATGAAGACCATTTGTGGCGCTGTTAGATCTGAGTGGAATGGATAACATTTAAAACCAGACTCTGTTTGATCACTGTTTTAGCTTGCTGTGCTCCTTCCTCATTGCATCACTCAGAAACATATCAGTGAGTTTTCTTGATCTGTTTTGATTACAGAGAGATACTGCCAGTTAAACTGTGCTGAGTAAAGATAGGCATAATATTTAAAACCAGACACTGTTTGATCATTAGCTTGCTGTGCCCCTTCCTCACTGCATCACTCAGAAACATATCAGTGAGCTTTCTTGTTCTGTTTTGATTACAGAGAGATACTGCCAGTTAAACTGTGCCGAATAAACATTGGCATCTGATCGCAAGTGAAGTACACTTCCACATGGTTGCCCTTTCCCATATTATGATGTATGTCTGTTTTTGAAAGATTTTCTTCCCTTCTGCTTCCCTCCCCCACAGTCGCGGTGATTCAACACCTGTCGCTAAATGTGAACTTCTGCACACTACTCTCGGTCTTTACCAAGGTTTCTCTACCACTCTGTGAAAAAGTTAGAAATGGTATCACATGGGCTTAGAGCCGTTGCCTGAAAACATTGGCACAAGGTTCTGCACAAAGGGTCCTCGTTTCAACAAAACTCTGTCAGGCTTGGCATGGACCCTTGGGGGAATTGAATGTCACTGAGATGAAAGAGAAGCACCCGTGGCAAATGTTGCAGGCGAGTAGGACTGCTGCTTAAGGCTGCGCATGAATGCAGTCTTTTTATTTTGTACTTCTGCCTGTCCCTTTAAGGGCTGCTGTAGCACTGGAATTACTAACTTGAATCATTTGCCAGGGCTTTGATTAAATGTTTAGTAAGAAGGCGAGGTAAAATTTCTGACTGAGGCACACAGTTAGGCCATTGGAATCTTTAACATCATAAGAACATACCAGGATCTGTTATAACCTTTGCCAAAGCAAGATACACTCAGCAGCAGATATTTATGACATGTCAGAGACTCTGTTGCACATCACATTAGGTATTTATTGAATGACTGTGTTACGTCTAGTTCAGAACTTCTACTACTTGTACAGTACATCACACCTGGAACCTGGGGCCAGGATTTCTCCAGGGGTTTCCCTTGTCTTTCGTGGAAAATTGGCAGATACTTCTGAGAAATGGCACTGATAGCTGAAGATATGGAAATCAGCAGAACTCCTGTGTGCATTGTAGCTGCAGATTCCCAGTTCTGAGTGCTATGCTTAGCCTTGGGCATCTTTGTGGAATTCAAGGCATGGATTTTTGCTACAGAACTGGATAGTCCCAGACCCACTCTGGTAGAAATGCCTTCAGAGTAATCTCTTTGACTCTGGGCCCAAGATGGTGAGGTGGAGGAATTTGTCCCAGCTGTATTAAAGATGGTTAGGTCCTTTTAGCTCTCACTCCATGCACCCTAACCACTTGCTACACCAACTTCACCTTCTCCCATGACCCCCCTTAGCCCCTATGCCAACTCAAGTCCACCTCCACACATCCTCATCACCTCTTCTCACTTCAACGCCAACTCTCAGCCCTCTCATGTTCATTTACCTATTATACATTATGTATGGAACAAATAAGCTCTGTAGTAACCATTGCATTTATGCTGTCCCTATAATCATAAAAAAGACTGATACATATACAGAATGAAGCTGTTCAGATTTACTGAGAGTGATCATAGAGTCTCCAAAGTGTGTGAGTAGGCCATTTGGCCCTGGAGTCCACACTGTCCCCTCTTCCTATATCCCACATTTCCTATGGCAAATCCAGCTAGACTGCACATATCTGGACACCATAGGCAATTTAACATGACCAGTCCACCTAACCTGCAAATCATTGGACTGTGGGAGGTTACTGAAACATCTGGAATCGAACTCGGATCCCCGACAATGTGCGGTAGCAGTGCTAACCATTGAGCCACCATATTCTTTTCTGCCAATTACCTTCAAACTGTCCTCTGGCTTCTGATCTTGCTACAAGGGGAAAGAGTTTTTCCCTCTCTGCTATATCTGAGGCCCATATCATCTTGATAAAATACTCTTTCTGTTTTCCCATTTCTGGTATGACACAACATTGAATGGTTAGATTGAGTAGAATGCATTCATTATGTAATATTTCATTACATTTAATACGAGTTAGCAACTTCTCCCCATGTTGTACTCTGATCAGATGTTTATACCAAGTATCAAATTTCTACCTGAAATGTCTTTATATCACAGTTTTAACAAAGGTACAACTTCTGGCCTCAGACGGTATTATGTAGTATCTGCATCTTTTTGTGTCATACATTGGGTTTGGCCTTAAATGTTTGCTGATGCAGGGAATTATGCATGTGATCAGTATTTCTACAGTACATTATATCAACATAATTTAAAGCCAAAAAGTAATATTTCTCTCTAGCTCAACCCTTCTAAGCACCTCATCCCTTATCAGCATTCAATTGTAACTTAAATATAGCTCCACTTAGAACATAGAACGTAGAACATCGAAAAGTACAGCACAGTACAGGCCCTTCAGCCCACGATGTTGTGCCGTGGAATAATCCTAATCCAAAAGTAAAATAACCTAACCTACATCCCCCTCAATTCACTGCTGTCCATGTGTATGTCCAGCAGTCACTTAAATGTCACTAAATGACTCCGCTTCCACGAATACCACTAGCAAACTATTCCATGCTCTCTGGGTGAAGAACCTCCCTCTGACGTCTCCTCTATACCTTCCTCCTAACACCTTAAAACTATGACCCCTCGTGGCAGTCAGTCCTGCCCTGGGGAAAAGTCTCTTGCTATTGACTCTATCCATGCCTCTTGTACATCTCGATCAGGTCACCTCTCTTCCTCTTTCTCTCCAGAGAGAAAAGCCCGAGCTCAGTCAACCTCTCCTTGTAAGACAAGCCCTCCAGTCCAGGCAGCATCCTGGTAAACCTCCTTTGCACCCTCTCAAAAGCCTCCACATCTTTCCTATAATAGGGTGACCAGAACTGGACACAATATTCCAAGTGTGGTCTCACCAGGGTTTTGTAGAGCTGCAGCATAACCTCGCGGCTCTTAAACTCGATCCCCCTGTTAATGAAAAGCAAAACACCATATGCTTTCTTAACAACCTTATCCACTTGGGTGGCAACTTTGAAGGAGCTATGCATTTGAACACCAAGATCCCGCTGTCTTCCACACTGCCGAGAATCCTGCCTTAAGTCCTATATTCAGCATTTAAGTTCGACCTTCCAAAATGCATCACCTCGCATTTATCCAGGTTGAACTCCATCTGCCATTTCTCAGCCCAGCTCTGCATACTGTCAATGTCTCGCCGAAGCCTGCGATAGCCCTTGATACCTTCAACGGCACCTCCAACCTTTGTGTCATCAGCAAACATGCTAAGCCACCCCTCAACCTCCTCATCTAAGTCATTTATAAAAACTACAAAGAGCAGAGGCCCAAGAACAGAGCCCTGCGAGACATCACTCAGCACTGACCTCCGGGCAGAATACTTACCATCTACAACCACTCTCTGCCTCCTGTCAGCCAACCAATTCTGAATCCAGACAGCCAGATCACCCTGTATCCCATACCTCCTGACTTTATGAATGAGCCTGCCGTGGAGAACCTTATCAAATGCCTTGCTGAAGTCCATGTACACCACATCCACTGCTCGACCCTTGTCAACCTGTCTCGTGACCTCCTCAAACAACTCAATAAGATTTGTAAGGCATGACCTGCCCCTCACAAAGCCATGCTGACTCCCTTTAATCATGCTATGCTTTTCCAAATAGTCATAAATCCTATCCCTTGGAATTCTTTCCAAAACCTTGCTAACCACAGACGTAAGACTGACTGGTCTGTAATTTCCAAGGATTTCCCTATTCCCTTTCTTGAAAAGAGGAACAACATTTGCCTCCCTCCAATCATCTGGTACGACTCCCATGGAGAGTGAGGAAGCAAAGATCTTCACCAGCGGCTTAGCAACCTCCTTTCTCGCTTCCCGGAGCAACCTAGGATAAATCTGGTCTGGCCCTGGGGACTTATCAATCTTAATGTTCGCTAAAATTTCCAGCACAATGGTACATACGAAATGTGTCATTGTTCATCCCTTGTTTTTATTTCTTATCATTTTAAAAATCTTTTTTCTGATATTTTACTTCTGATCTAAGTTCCTATTGTCCAATTTTACTGCTAATTATTTTGTTTCATCTAAGTATTTAATTTTTTTTCTCTTTATTTATTCATGGGATGAAGGTGCCGCTGGCTAGACAGTTATTGTCCATCCCTAATTGCCCAGAGGGCAGTTAGGAGTCAACCACATTTCTGTGGGTCTGGAGTCACATGTAGACCAGACCAGATAAGGATGACAGTTTCCTTCTCTAAAAGACATTAGTGAACCAGATGGGTTTTTCCCTGACAATCGATTCATGGTCATCATTAGATTCTTCATTCCAGATATTTATTGAATTCAATTCTACCATCTGGGATTTGAACCCAAGACCCCAGATTGTTTTCTGTGTCTCTAGATTAACAGTCCAGTGATAATACCACTAGGCCATCACCTCTGTTCTGTACTTCAGCAACATTGATTTTTTTAATATTGCCTTCTGTCTGGTGCGCACATAACATTTTTCAAATTTGCCTCATCATTTCGAGTAATTTATGTTCCTTCGTAGTGTGGAGACTGTACCATGATAATCACAAGTGGAAGAATTTCATACGAAATGCATGTTCTTATCCACAAATAAGCAGTCACACCAGCACATCAAAATGACACTGATCTAGCTCCGAAATCCCAGAATTAAAATAACTTTTGTAATTTCTTTACCACGATGATACAATTACTATCACCTTCTGCTATTGGTCCAATACATTTACCTCGTCTTTGTGTTACCTACTTACATTACATTAAATACTTGCCAAGTAGATATTTGTTAAACTCACTCTTGTGACATCTGCCCAGTTCTAAATGATTCCACTCGTGCAGAGCCTGAGTTGCATCCTCTGCTTTGAATGTTTTCTTCGTTTGTGTGCCATTTACAAAATTTGCCAGTTTTACATTTAGCATGCAGGCTCATCGTGTTAGTGAGATGTGACAGATGTCTTTGCACTGACTCCTGTAACTTTCCCTGTGTTTAATGTTACGTCATTGTCCAGTATGCTGTGCTCCTACCCTTCACTCCCCAGGTTCAAACTCTTAAGTTGTCAAATGTTTTCTGACAATTTAAATAAGTGTCAGTCTCAGAAATTATCCCCCCACTCCCTGCATTTTTAAAAAAATATGCAAAAGTTTTTTTTTAAATGGCCGTTGGGCTTTCTTGTTGCTGAAGTAAACAGGTTAAGACTGGAAGGCAAATCCGTCAGCTGTGGTGGCTTCCATAGGTGAATAGGCCATGTGTTCTTACACAGGTGGACAAATACAACAGCAGATTTTTTTGAAGGGAAACAAGGCTCCTTGCTCTTCATGAGTTAGAGCAATAATCGGTTTCTGTATACCTTTTCTCTTTGAGCTCCCTTAGTTAAGCCCCCTTGCCCTCTCTTGTGGGTGGTTCTCAAAGCCACTTTCTTGAAATTCTGGCTGTTCTTAGCCAGTATTTCTATTACTTACACAGTTCAAATTCAAAAGACTGACATGTTAACTCAAAATAAATTATGATTCTACAAAGCAAAGAAGTCAATTTTCCAGAATCCCCCTTTTTAAGGTTCTTTCTTCCAACTGCAGTTCCTCTTTGAAGCTTGAATTCTCAAATCTCCATTATCTGTTTGCAAACTCCTGCAATGTCAAGAGTCTTGACATATCTAGACAAGTCCCACCATAATCCACTTAGAGCTTGTAGCTGTTCGTCCAGGTGATTTGTAGTAGCCTTTTATTTAGCCTCTCGCCCTATAGATGTCAAATATTCTTTCCTCAACCAGAATTTACTAAAACCCTTTGTGAGATCTTAATCTGGTCGGAATGGTTGCTATAATGATCTGCGTAGCAGTCCTTGCCCTTTGTGGTGTGCAACATGTAGCGATAATCCTGAGAAATACTATAATATGAAGTTTCTTTTACATCTACTGCCTTCTGACATGCTGTATTGTCAGTCTCACAATTTCATTTTTATACTAACCTTATTCTACTTCCAGAGCTCAAAGCTTTGGGAAGATTCTTTTTAATAGTTACTCATTGGATGAGGGCATCACTGGCAAGGACAGCATTTATTGTCCCATCCCTAATTGCTCAGAGGGTAGTTAAGAGTTGAGAACATTGCTGTGGGTCTGAGGTCACATGTGGGGTAAACCAGGTTAAGGATCATAGATTCCTCTCCTAAAGGGCATTGGGGAACCAGATGGGTTTTTCCAACAATCAACAATGGTTTCACAGTCATTATTAGACTGTTAATACCAGATTATTTTTATTGGATTCAAATTTCACCATTTGCTGTGGTGGGATTCGAACTCAGGTCCGCAGGGCATTACCTGGCTTAACGGTCCAGTGATAATACGACTAGGCTTTGACCTCCTCCATATTTGCTTGTTACTTGTTTATTACGTGAAGATTGATAGATACACTGGTGTTTTTACCTATTATTTGTGTGGTGGCAAGAACAGACAGGCAAAGTAAAGACATGGGAATCAACATTGAATTAAATGGCTCATTATCTATCAGTCCAGACAGAAGGAAATTAAAATTGTTTTTCATCCGTAGAAAGTGATCCTTAGAACGGTGTTTTTTGGAGACTAGGTTGCTACACTGAATAGACCTTGGTCGCTTTTGAAGGCAGCAGTTTACGGAATGCTGAGCTGTAGTTACAGTAGTGAATGGGCACAGCCTACAAGAATAGAATAGATGCTCTAGGTTCGTTGACTGCCTGATGTCTCACCTGATGTGTTTCATCCAAAGTAGGAGTTGCCATTTTGCCAAAAGAAGGGTGTTGGATATGAGAAACATTGTTTGCGAATGAAGAACATAGACTGAGCTTTCCAAATGCTCTCCACTGGATTCTTGAAGTCACCCAGGATAGTGAGCATTTCCTCACACGTGGGTCAGTACAGAATAATGGAAGCATGAACATTGATAGATACACTGGTGTTTTTCTTGGTTACTTTTGGGAATTGGGGACGAAGTGGGGTGGATTGACATAGAATTTTCCTTTTGGAGATTCAATAGGTGGGGTCTAATCCATGACAGGACAGAATGAAGTTAAAGGGAAAGTGAGAATAAGAGAGGTTAAGAAGGACAACAGAATCAACAGAGCAGAAAACTCAAGAAGGGATCGTACAGTATCGCCAAGTGAAATAGGGATTGATAGGAAGGGTGAGGGGAGAAACAGATTAAAAATATTATATATGAATGCACAAAGCACAAGAAATAAGGTGGATGAGCTTGAGGCTCAGTTGGAAGTTGGCAAGTATGATGTTGTGGGGATAACTGAGACGTGGCTTCAAGTGGACAGGGCCTGGGAAATGAATATTTTAGGCTATACGTGCTATCGAAAGGACAGACTGGTGGGCAGAGGGGATGGGGTAGCCCTGTTGGTGAGGAATGATATTTGGTCCCTTGCGAGGGGGGACATAGAGTCAGGAGATGTAGAGTCCGTATGGATAGAGCTGAGAAATTCTAAGGGTAGAAAGACCCTAATGGGAGTTATCTACAGGCCCCCAAACAGTAGTCAGGAGGTAGGGTGCAGGTTGAATCAAGAGTTGAAATTGGCCTGTCACAAAGGTATCACTACAGTTGTTGTGAGAGATTTCAACATGTGGGTAGACTGGGAGAATCAGGATGGTACTGGACCCCAAGAAAGGGAGTTTGTAGAGTGCCTCCGAGATGGATTCTTAGAACAGCTTGGACTGGAGCCTACCAGGGAGGAGGCAATTCTGGATCTGGTGTTGTGCAATGAACCGGATTTGATCAGGGACCTCAAAGTAAAGGAGCTATTAGGAGGTAGTGACCATAATATGATAAGTTTTAATCTGCAGTTTGAGAGGGAGAAGGGAGAATTGGAAGTGTCAGTTTTGCAGTTGAATAAAGGGAACTATGGAGCTATGAGGGAGGAGCTGGCCAAAGTTCAGTGGTACAATACCCTAGCAGGGATGGCAGTGGAACAACAATGGCAGGTATTTCTGGATATAATGCAGAAGGTGCAGGATCAGTTCATACCAAAGAGGAAGAAAGATCCTAAAGGGAGGTGGGGGCAGCCATGGCTGACGAGGGAAGCTAAGGACTGTATAAAAATAAAAGAGAAGTATAACATAACAAAGATGAGTGGGAAGCCGGAGGACTGGGAAGCTTTTAAAGAGCAACAGCGGATAACTAAAAAGGCAATACACAGAGAAGAAATGAGCTATGAAGGAAAACTGGCCAAAAGTATAAAGGAGGATTGTAAAAGCTTTTTTAGGTATGTGAAAAGAAAAAAAATGGTTACGACTAATATTGGGCCCTTGAAGTCAGAAACGGGTGAATTTATTATGGGAACAAGGAAATGGCAGACGAGTTGAATAGGTACTTTGGATCTGTCTTCACTAGGGAAGACACAAGCAATCTCCCAGATGCAGTAGTGGCTGAAGGACCGAGGGTAATGGACGAACTGAAGGGTATTTATATTAGGCAGGAAATGGTGTTGGATAGACTGTTAGGTCTGAAGGCTGATAAGTCTCCGGGACCTGATGATCTGCATCCCAGGGTACTTAAGGAGGTGGCTCTAGAAGTTGTGGACGCGTTGGTAATTATTTTCCAAGGTTCTATAGATTCTGGATCAGTTCCTGTGGATTGGAAGGTGGCAAATGTTGTCCCACTTTTCAAGAAAGGAGGGAGAGAGAAAACAGGAAATTACAGACCGGTTAGCCTGACGTCAGTGGTGGGAAAGATGCTGGAGTCAATTATAAAAGATGAAATTACGACTCATTTGAATAGCAGTAACAGACTAGGTCAGAGTCAGCATGGATTTACGAAGGGGAAATCGTGCTTGACTAATCTTCTGGAATTTTTTGAGGATGTATCTATGAAGATGGATAAGAGAGAGCCAGTGGATGTAGTGTACCTGGACTTTCAGAAAGCCTTTGATAAAGTCCCGCATAGGAGATTGGTGAACAAAATTAGGGCACATGGTATTGGGGGCAAAATACTGAGTTGGATTGAAAATTGGCTGGCTGACAGGAAGCAAAGAGTAGTGATAAACGGGTCCCTTTCGGAATGGCAGGCAGTGACCAGTGGGGTACCACAAGGTTCGGTGCTGGGACCACTGCTGTTTACAATATACATTAATGATATAGACGAAGGCATTAGAAGTAATATTAGCAAATTTGCTGATGACACAAAGTTGGGTGGCAGTGTGAAATGTGAGGAGGATGTCATTAGAATACAGGGTGACTTGGACAGGCTAGGTGAGTGGACGGATGCATGGCAGATGCAGTTTAATGTGGATAAATGTGTGGTTATACACTTTGGTGGCAAGAACAGGAAGGCAGATTACTATCTCAATGGAGTCAAGTTAGGTAAAGGGGAAGCACAACGAGATCTAGGTGTTCTTGTACATCAGTCAATGAAAGCAAGCATGCAGGTACAGCAGGTCGTGAAGAAAGCTAATAACATGCTGGCCTTCATTACAAGAGGAATTGAGGAGAGGAGCAAAGAGGGCTGTACAGGGCCCTGGTGATACCGTCTGGAGTATTGTGTGCAGTTTTGGTCTCCCAATTTGAGGAAGGACATTCTTGCTATTGAGGGAGTGCAGCGTAGGTTCACGAGGTCAATTCATGGAATGGCGGGACTATCATATGTTGAAAGATTGGAGTGACTGGGCTTGTATACTCTTGAGTTTAGAAGGATGAGAGGGGATCTGATTGAGACATATAAGATTATTAAGGGATTGGACACTGTGGAGGCAGGAAGCATGTTTCCGCTGATGGGTGAGTCCAGGACCAGAGGACACAGTTTAAAAATAAGGGGTAGGCCATTTAGAACAGAGTTGAGGAAAAACTTCTTCACCCAGAGAGTGGTGGATATATGGAATGCTCTGCCCCAGAAGGCAGTGGAGGCCATCACTCTGGATGCTTTCAAGAAAGAGATAGACAGAGCTCTTAAAGATAGTGGAATCAAGGGGTATGGGGATAAGGCAGGAACAGGATACTGATTGTGGATGATCAGCCATGATTATAATGAATGGTGGTGCTGGCTCGAAGGGCCGAATGGCCTACTCCAGCACCTAGCGTCTACTGTCTATTGTCTGTTGTCTATTGTGGATGATCTGTTGCAAGAGCAGGTTTAGTGGGCCAAGTGGTATTATCTCATTCCATATTTCCTTCAATTCTGATGAACAATGATACACTTCAAACATATCGCTTTCAATTTTTCACGAGCTGTGCTGCCAAATATTGATTAAAGGGGAGCTCCACCCGATGAATTGTTCAGTGAGGAACTGAGTGATTGCTTGTTGTTAGACAGCTGCATAGCTCAGATTAGTTTGGCAAGAACTTTTGTGGTTGGATTGGGTTCAACGTTGGACTTCAGAATGACTGCTGATGGCATGGAAAGCATCTCCATTCTTAAATTATTGTTGCTGCTTGCTTCTTCTTCTTGAAAGATGTTGTTCTCTCACTGTTGTCCCACTGGCCCCTCCCCAAGAGGGAGGGAGTAGCCTCCACTTTGGCCCTCCTTCTGACATGGCCCCACTTGGCACGAGATTGCTCCACATTACCCCTGGGTGCGTGCTCGCCACATCTCAGCTGACTGCCCGCGAAAGCGAGATGGCCACATGCTCGAAGGGGCCACCCTGGGATCAGAGGATGTCGATGGAGTGTCGACTGTCTGAGCCAGCCACCAGAATGCAATAGGAGAGCACACACGAAGTAATCAAACACTGTGAAACGAAAAGAGGCTGGATTTTTTTTGCAAGTTGATGGAGGACAGGGCGGGGATGAGTTGATGGTGTGTCAGGTGAGTTTGTTTCAGTGAAGAACAGAAGCTGCTTTCAAAAGCTCCTAGTCACACCCTCAATTGCTAGGTTTGTATCTGCTTCACAAAGGGCACTATATCAATATACATCCTTTGTAAAGTGAAAGCAGCTTTGCTGCATGATCATAGAAGAGCCGCTCTCAGTAACAGTTTCTAGAAAATAATCTAGTATTTAGCGGTGCACCAGTCAAGCCTTCCGGCAATCGGACTCACCTTCAGGTTGGGGGGGTTTTAATAACTGTGGTGATATGTAAGCTGTGTCATCATTTGTTTATTTCCAGTTGCCGCAGTGTTGCATTTGACGAGCATTTTGTCCAATGATATTACATGGCACCTCCTCACACATTTAAAAGGAGAAAAAAGACGTGCATATATACAGTGCCCTCTGTGACCTCATGATACCCAAAGCATTTTGTAACTCATGAAATACTTTTGAAGTGCAGCCACTGTTGAAAGCTCAGTCAGTTTTCACATTGTAAGCTCCCATAGCAGCAATGTGATGGTGACCAGATCCACCTGAGTTTTATTGCTTTGAACTTAAATATTGGCTAGAACAGTAAGGGTCATGGGCTGTTTTTATGTTGACCAAAGTAGGCAAGTAGGGTCTTGGTTTTAACATCTCATCCAACCTCCAGAAGTACAGCCCTCCCTTGGTACTGCGTTCCAGATTTGGTCTTTATTTTTATACCGAAGTCCTGGAGTGGAGCTTAAACACAGAGCTTTCTGATTCAGATTTGATAGTACTATCAGTTGACCCACAGCCACTTCCAGGAAGCACTTAAATATCACGGTGAGGGAGAACCTGCAAAGGCTCTGTGGATCAATGAGCTAACATAAACGTGGATGACTTCTCCTATCTCTATCTAAGTTGTGCTTTCTCACATACTATTCTAAGCAAATGAGTGTTTTTTTTCAAACTGTTCCCAGTGAAGATCTCCAGTTTAGTTATACTGGCCCAAGACATGTCTTTGTTTATGCAAATACTGTTTTCGTTTGAAAGTTGGCAGTTGTGGCTAGAATACTAATTAAATTTTACTTTCTCAACAGACAGATTGTTTGAATTGTTCTGATTACAAAGGAACAATTTTTTTCTTTGTTATAAGGAAGGGGACAAAAAGAGACTGATATTTGATATGGACAATATGCAATGTAAATTCGCTGTAGCCCTACTGGAACATATGGAATACTGTCTCTCATTAGACAGAGACAACTGGTCTTGGTTTAACCATAGGGTCACTGCGACTCAGGTGAGAGGAAAGGTTGAAAAAGTCCTTCACGGTAACCTCACACTGTTGGTATCACTCTACATTACAAATCAGCCGCCAGCAACCTGAGCTTGGCCTGGGGAGTGACCTTGGACGTTCCTAGTCTCTACGACTCAGTTGTTCATTGAATGAAGTTACTGATCTCGAACCTGGGGAAGCTCAAGTCATCTTCTGGCATGCTTTTCCTGTTCAGCGCCATCCTGATTTTGCATTCTTGCAGTTTAAGAGGACCTTGTTGTGAAACTCCCTAACATTTATTTGCCTTTCACATCCATAGAGAGATGGGAAAGCTGTGTGGAGACTGTGATGAGGACGGGAGATTTTACCAGTATGCAAGCTCTGCTTCTTCACCTCGTATCTGTGATTCATCGGGCTACTGGACTCCAGAAGAGGCAGTGGGTAAGAGACAATGTGTTATACTTGCCTTTATTGGTCAATGCTTTGAAGATAGGAGTTGGGAGGTCATGTTGCAACTATACAGGACATTGGTTAGGCCATTTTTGGAACTGTTCAATTCTGGTCTTGCTGCTACAGGAAAGATGTTGTGAAACTTGAAAGGTGCAGAAAAGATTTACAAGGAACTTGCCAGGGTTAGAGGGTTTGAGCTGTGGGGAGAGGCTGATTAGGCAGAGGCTGATGGGGATCGTTATAGAGGTTCATAAAGTAATGAGGAACACGGATTGGGTCAATAATCAAGGCTTTTCTGCCAAGGTAGGTGGAGTCCAAAACTAAAGGACATAGGTTTAAGGAGAGAGGGGAAAGATTTAAAGGGATCTAAGGGGCAGTGTTTTCATGCAGAAGGTGGTGTGTGTATGGAATGAGCTGCCTGAGGAAGTGTTG